>NC_136492.1:117409518-117534518 GCF_053919585.1 Euprymna scolopes | reverse complement strand
AGGAGGGGGCACATTACTTGGAAGGGGTACATAATGTTCATGTGAAAATGATTAACATATTACCTTCAAATGTTGGATGACGACACAATGTCAACAGTTACAAAAATCGATGATGTTCTTTATTTCATTTGACCGGTCGAATGATTTGACGTCAGGATATCACATTGATTCTACATGGTAAAACATCTACACCTTCGCCTCTAAAATGCCCCTCCTCTGACCATGACATCTCTTGCCGACCGACTCTGCTGACTGCTCAAACCTGACTGCCCGAGGGATCGACTCTACTAATCTGCTAATCATAACTCCTATTATTGAGAATTCCCTTTTTGCTATGACTATAATGTTATAACCCTTTTAGACTGTGATCATAGCGTAGTATTTGTGTTACCTGTGGCAAGCAGGGCCAAGCGTCAAAATATTATTATTATTATTATTATTATTATTATTATTATTATTATTATTATTATTATTATTATTATTATTGATTGATTGATTTGAGCGACAGATTGTCGCTGGATCAGTTATTATGATTAGAAGAAGAAACAATTAAATTGGGGAAGAGATGATTGACGCGGAATCGAAAAAGCACTGTTAAAAGAGAAAATCGATGTAAACATAAATTTGGATTTAGATAAACAAATAACTAGATGGGGATATTAGGTTGGTCTGAGACAGGTAATGAGGTGACGTAAGAGAACACATGATGTAGTTAGTTTTTGGAGAGATTGAGAGACGTTCTAGACAGGGGAGGACAGACAGCTAGGAGTGGGCTGTAAGAATATAAAATGTAGACGAACAACAGATCCTGTTAAAAATTTGAGACAACTGTAATACATTTATATTATAAAAATATAAAGAGTTGTTTTGTGGTTTCACAAGTAAGAACATATGCCTTAATTGCATGGTGCTGGTCGTTTCCTGGTTCCTCACGAAGCAGCAGAAAGACAGAAGAACTCTTCATAAAAAGGTATGAGGCATATATTATTATTCTTATATATGAACTGTAAAATATTCCCGTGCGATAAGTATGATACAACATGACACAATTTACACGGCAGTATCTTATCCCCATGGCTAAACAACATAATACAATTTATATGTTTATTATCTGCCAGTTAAAAGAAAAATAGCTCACATCTACTAGATAACACATCACAGTTTTAATATATCATCTATTCCAATATAATCCCGTTATACAACATAATCGACGATGCGGTATCGAATCTGGGTTATATAAAATACAACCGGGTAGCAGGTACATAAAATGTAATCGAGATTTCGTATCAATAGAAAAAAAGACAGGAGAAATACATACGAACACAATAAAATGTATGGAAAAAAAGGAAAAAAAGAAAGAACAGCAGAAAAAAAGAAATACACATGTACACAAGCACAACCTTTTATGTAAAAAGAAATGAAATACATACAGAAACACAAATGTAAAACTGTATATATTGAAAATAGTAAAGAATAAAGCATTTGCTATATTATATCATCGTTATGAACAGAAGAAAATATCACTTTATTTAAAAATTAGAAGGAAAAAAATAAGGTTATTCTGTTAAACAATGATGAGAGAGACACGGTGGGAAATGTAACAAACATGCAAAGTGGTCGGATTGTTTTGAGTTGTATCAATCATGGTTGAAATATTTATACCCGCCGCATAATGTATATAAGAGAAAGGGACACCATTTGTTTTTAACTGGTTATAAAAAAAGAGGAAAAAAAGAAAGAATTGATGCTCTTTTGGGGTTAGAAACAATGGACAGTTTCTAAACATTGTGAGCATTGTTTTTTTCAGTTTTAAACTGCATTTATTGGACATTTTTTATTTAAGTATTTGAAAAGTTTTTTTTATGTAATTTATTTAGAAGTTAATACTGAATGTTAGAAAAATGTGTATTGATGATTTTATATTGTATTATATAATGTATAATTGTTGTTTTCAAGGAGTCTGCAAAATATTAATTAAAAAAACAAAAAAAAAACAGAAGATTAGATTAAGATTAAATGGTCAGCCTAGTAAAATTAGAATTTTAAAGAGGGGACATGATTAAATTTACGTAAGCGATTAATTTTTTTTGTTGTTGACGAGATTCATAGAACCCTGCAATAGGTTTTTCGATTATGAAAAAATATGTTTTCGCCGTATGTGTATCGCTAGATAAAGCTGACCTGTGTTACCGGTTGAAATATCACATTCTTCGCATATAATAAAGATAGGAGTACTGCAGGTCTATGGACTTAAAGGGTCTGTTGTAGCTGCAAAGCGGATGTGCGATAGAATGCACCCACATAGATTAAGCTGGCAGATAGGGCCGCTGGTCAGCTTCGGCTGATTGAAAATGTCCAATCCTGTGTGTAACAGAACTTCTTCTACAAGAGCAGACGTGTAGTCGTGACGTAGCCACTTTGTGGTGAATCTGAAATAGAAGAATGAAGAAAGAAAAAATAAAATAGATGCCGCTTATACTAAAGACTTTTTAAGTAAAATGTAACCTATTGAGAATTAAAGGCACAAAAAGTTTATATCAGAGTATATGTGTGGGATATCCTAGTTTGGTATTCTGAAGTGGTTCGAGTCGGACATTTGGAGAAATTACACACCCCATAATCGGGATAGATAAGGGTTTACTAGAGCAATATGTACCGTCAATTAAGGATCTGTTGAGGGAGGTGTTACGTTTTTTTCCATTGTTTGATTTGGAAGACTGTGAGATTCAGAGCTTGGAAGTCCGAGTGAATCCGTTAATAGAATTGTGAAGTTTATCAGGTTCCTTGGAAAATTGAATGCTTACCAAGGAAACTTACATAAATAGGGGTTTTTCTGCTTTGGTCTCAATAACTAGAGTATGTGTGATCAGTAAAAGCATGGAAAAGTTTAGAGAATAACGCCTGGATAAAAAGAATAAAAAAAACTCTCGGATGTGATGTCGTCAAATAATGTTTTTAGATAAGGCGGGAAACGCCTTGATGTTGGAATTGGCATGGCATGGCTGACGTGGAAGCTGTTAACGACCATGAGGTTACTTTACCCACATTCCTGAATGATGCCTTGGGCCGTGGAAAAGGGTCCGGACGAATAAACTAATTAAGACGGGAGACATAGAAAACATATGTCTGCGCCATATATTTGTTGAAAAAAGGGGTAAAAAATTGAAAAATGCATAATACAGATGTTATCCGACGTTTTCCTGGCTCACAGGTGTGACAAAATAAGGTTAGAATAGGGCGTACAGGAAAAATGTGTGCCGTCATTTTTGAAAATAGGTCGGAAACGAGTGTAATGTTATGATCCTTTAGGCTGTGATCATACCGTTGCATCTGTTTTACCTGTGGCAAGCAAAGCCAAAGGTAAAATCATTATCATTATTATTATGTTATTGTTATTATTATTATTATTAATTGATTTGAGCGACGGATGGTCGCTGGATCAGATATGATTAGGGAAGAGATGATTGACGTGGAATCGCAAAAGGAATGCGAAAATGGAAAATCGATGTAAACATTATTCTGGTTTTGGATAAACAAATAACTAACTGGGGGCATTAGGTTGGTCTGAGACACGTAATGAGGTGACGTAAGAGAACACGTTATTTAGTTAGTTTTTGGAGGGATTCAGAGAGTTGAGTTTTGACCACCAAAGCGGACCGACGTTCTAGACAGGGGTGAACAGACAGCTGGGAGCGTAAGACAAGAAAATGTAGACGAACTGCAGATCATGTGAAAACCATTTGAGACAACTGCAATAAAGTTATATTATGAAAATATAAAGAGTTCTTTTGTGGTTTCACAAGTAAGAACAGATTTCCCAATGAGATGGTGCTGATCGTTTAATGGTTCGTCACGGAGCAGCAGAAAGATAGAAGAACTTTTCAAGAAAAAAGGCATGACGCATACATTAATTTTGCACTCTTCAAAAAAGAAAATATTTAATATAGACCAATATCACCTAAAACGTGTGAGTTGCTGGGTTTGGCATGGTTGAAATATTTATACCCGTCGCATAATGTTTATAAGAGAAAGGGACACCATTTGATTTTAACTGGTTATAAAAAAAGAGGAAAAAAAGAAAGAATTGATGCTCTTTTGGTTTAAGACAAAATTGAAATCGCGTTTCTTGCTTGTGCGGCGTTTATTACTATTTTAATTTCTATATCTCATTTCTCAGCCTTTTAGTTCCTAAGTAAAATATAGATTCATAATTCGTCATTTAACTATTTGATTACGATATACATGTTAGTATATTCTCAATTTGATTACATTTCCATCCAATCATTGCTGCTCTTGAACTCATTTTTTCTACACTAACTTAATATTTTCTACACTAACTTAATATTTTCTACACAAACTTAATATTTACTACACTAACTTATTATTTACTACACTAACGTAATATTTACTACACTAACTTAATATTTTCTACAGTAACTTAATATTTTCTACACAAACTTAATATTTTCACAACTAAGTTAACATGTAATTTATTCTCTTATATCTTCATAGATAAGTCTACCTTTAATGTTTTCGTACGTTTTGACACTCCTTGCTTTTATATAGATGGTCCTGAACGCGTTAATTCTGTACGATTTCTGCCATCAAACGTAGTTTAAATTTTAATTTTAGTGTCGGATGTCGAAACGGTCATTGCTCGGTGCTGAGTTCATAACTTAATAGATGCCAACAAATCAATTCCATCCAGATAAGCACTAATACCATTTGGGAAATTTTGAAATTACCGGCTTATCTTAACTAGCTTTACATAGATCATTGTTTTCATCATTCTATATCCAAAATCTATCGAAAAGATGGCAAGCAGAGAATTTAGCTACTCGACATGACAACAACTGGATTATTAATAAAATAACACCACGAGTGGGTCTATAGTGTTTTATTAAAGTTTATATATTCTATTGTTCATCAATTATTCATGGAACAGTCATTTATATATGAATACTAAAGTATAAAAATATAATGTTGTCTCAATCACACATTTTGTATAATTATTCAATTGTTCAGATGAGTCAAAGAAACGTATAATAATATATCATTCAGAACTTTCGTTAAACAATGATTTTCTCATTTAATTTAAATTAGACAAAACTATCAGGGTTCCCAATCACTTAGCAAAAGGAATCATCATAGGAACGTTTCTTAATCGATACAAATCCACTAAATTCTTACACTTACATATATACAAAATAATATCATCCTCCATTTTTTTATGAATTTTGCATAATTAAAACCAAGAAAAATATCAAAATATGAGAATACCAACCTATTTTTTATACAGTCACGATAGTCACACTTTGAAATTAATGAAGATCTGTTCGGTATTGAAAGTGTAAACAAAGCAATGCGATTACGAAGATATCTATATATGAAAAGAATGACGTCTTAACATGAATAACTTGAAAACGTATACTCTACTGAGATTCAATTGATTTTTAAATCAGTAAAAATTTGAATATGATAAATTTTCTAAACTTAATATCATATTTTGAATTTCAATTCAAATTGGAATAATGATTCAAAATATATAGTACATTCTTATTGTATATCAATTGTAATATTTATAAGAGGGCATACAACTAGGGCTAATCTGTTATATTCGAGGAATTTCTTTAAACTGTTTAGAAGTGGTTATTATCCGAGTGTATATACACACACACACACATACATATATATATATATATATATATATATATATATATATATATATATATATATATATATCAGTAATATGTATATAAATACATATATATACAAACACATAATTATGCATATAAATACACGCATATGTGTGTAGAGAGAAAGAGAACGAGAATGCTATATGTATCATAAATATACATCTATCTATCTATATATATATATAATTGTACATATATATATATATATATATATACATATGCACATATATATGTACACATACACACACACACGCACATATATATATATATATAGAGAGAGAGAGAGAGAGAGACATACAGACAGACAGAACGACAAACAGACAAAAAGACAGAGAGGGAGAAAGAGTAACAGAACGGGGAGAGCTTATGACACATATGCACACGTAAATACATTATTAAATACAAATATACTCATAGAAGCACTATTGCGTGTGTAAATACGTAAGGATAAACTAACAAACGCATACACTGAGCAGAACATATATTTATCCAAAACGTATACACACTAGCACGAATCTACACATGCACGACAATATATCCACATAACAACACGCATGCGTCCAATGTCTCTCGTCTTATTCTTCTTGGCCGCTGTTTCGTGAAATTCAGCGGCAGTATAGGACGAATGTTTCTCAATTTCATCTCCCGCTTCAGACCCGGGCGCAAATGAGGCGAAGATTCTCATGGCGTCATTATTCCATTGAAAAGTATTGTTGCTGTGTGCGGGTCGGGCGAGCGGAAAAGAGGGAGAAACAACAACAGAAAAAAATATCAACAACAGACAATGTCGTGTTGGGGGTTCGGGGCTGATTTGTTGGAGGATCAGAAAAGAAAGAGTAGGTTATAAAAATAAACAAGTAAAATTAATACATAGACACACATATAAAAACACAGAAACACACACAAGATGTTAGAATAAATATCCAACTATAAAGATAAGCTGCTACATTATTTGTATCATTTGGGCTACTGTTTCCATCGTGAGTGTTATTTTTATAACGTTTCAGCCGATATAATCCCTGACTTTCTTCAGGCGTATCTTTTCAAACGTAAGAGAGGCTTTGTGCAGAACTAGAGTCTCTGCTCAGAATTTCGGACGGTTCACTAAGCGCGGCAGTATGTGCTCGTTTCTTACAATATAGCCGTATTAAAGTGTTAAGTAATTCGTAAATCATTCTAAGTATCAACCGAAGATTCAAGTACTGATTCTGTTCAAAATACCACGTGGATTCTTGAGTTCGACAGAAAGATTGCCGAATTCGATTAGATAACCCTTGGGGGCAGTCGACTGTTACATCGTCATAAACGGCGTGAAAAAAGCACAAACGAAGGAAACGAATTTGTATAATCGAAACAATCCAGTATATTAGTCTCCATCGTAAAAATAAAGACGTTTTGACAGTATGTTCGATAGACAAGCAATTGACACCAATTAAGAGACGGGCTCTGTCGGTGGGGCATTAGAAAACGCCGACTGCCCCCCTCCCCTGCCGAGGGTAAAAGTCCCTCAATGGGGGTCCTGGATATGACCTTAAACTATATCCAGTGGTGAGGCCCCAGCTTGTGTGCTTTGGGGAGTGTGGAGCCACCCTTTAATTACCATTGCTCCCAGATCCACTCTTACCCGGAGTGGTAGTACCTGTTAGGGTCCCAACTATGGGTTAAATAGAAACCGACGAGAATAACAACAAATATATTCTATTAAAAAAAAATTCTTCAAAATCATTGGATTCGGCATTAAATAACCTGAGAAGGGTTGATATGCCGTAAAACAAAAACAACCAACCAACCAACCAATTAAAAGACTAAACACGCTTCTTTAGAATAAAATATTATAAGAGAGAAAAGTATGATATTATCATTGCCATTACAGTTTATCACAATGATATCGTTATGAGTACCCACCGGAATTCTATGAAGAACAAACATAGATATTTTTATTTACTTTTTTCCTTAAATTTTAGTAAACTGAAGGAATACGATAAATTATATTTATCCTCGGTCTGACATTGATGTTAAAAACTTACATTTTTTATTTAAAAAGTTATTAAAACGAATTTCGTAACTAATTAAATAAAAATAATGATTAAATTTTAGGAAAGTAAATATTAATTTAAGTGACACTTCCTAAATAATTGGTCTTTCTGACTAAAACTCAATTTGTTCAGTATTTTATTTACTATAAATAACCGTTCACATTTGCACTGTCGAATTATATAGGTTTTAGCGTATGCTGACAATGAATAGAACAGTGAAAGTTTTACCAGACATTAAGCGTTTGTTATTCAACGTAAACGCTAATATAATGTCTGGCGGTCATTTTTCACAACTAGTATGCGAATGAGTAACGGCTTTCCAATTAAAGGTCTCCAACCTTCTAAATGTTAAGAACGGCTTTCGGAATAAACGCCCATAACCTCCCTTTTTAAAGTCCAGCTTTCGGATAAAAGCACTCCATTTTTCTTCAATTTAGGGGAAAGATGAAGAAATGTTTTCTTTGTCGTCTGCTTCAGTTACACACATGCGTATAATAAATACTGTTATGAAAACAAAATGGCTGTCACGCATTACATTAGATTCTAAGTTAAATATTATATGTCTTTATATCGGGAAAACGATTCATCGGTCCCAAATTTAACTGTGAGATTTCTTGCCAGTATACCCGAAAACCAATAAAATTCGACATTTACAACCCAAAAAAATTTACGAGATTGAAACCAACCAATGAAAAGTTGATAAGAAATTAATCATTCAAATACAAACAGAAGTTATATTGCCCATTTTTTTAAACGAAATTCAAGTGAATTTGAATTTCCTTAAAAACAATAAGTTTATCATCATCCACTCCATAGTTGTACAGTCATTGCAATATTGTAAGTATATTTGTATTCTTTCTGCATCGTATCGCGAATGTTTCCTACACGGGAACTTTACATTATTAATATTTAATTATGATATTACTATAAGTTAGAAAAATAAGAGAGATAGGTCTAAAGCATTATATTAATCAATAAGTGATCTTCAATAAAATGCTGCTCTTTTAGGGAAGTGAACATTTTATTCGGTTTCGAATTTATTTTTTTCAATTAAAAAAACATTATATGAAACCGGACACTTCTTAATCCTGCCTGGTAACGACGGTGTTTGTTTTTAGTTGTGGGAATATTATTATTAGGACAAATTTATTTAATAATCAGTCTACAGCACTTTCCAAAAAACACCCCCTTTTCCTTGGCACTAGTTCAATAGCTTTAGATAGAGGTCTTCAATTGTGTGCATTATCATGTGCCCAGACGGTAAATTTAGTTGGTTACATAATGACTTAGGTTTTCTCATATATTGCTAAAAAATTCCGCAATGTTGGATGGCTTCGTGAAAAAGCTGCTGATATGATCAATTATAATCTTATTCAAAACTTATCGATTCATTGTAGTATTATTGATAAATATCAGGTAGAAACATTTCCGGAATAATTCACTACAACATCCTGTAATGACATATAATTACCTTGGATTAAAGGAGAAGCTCCAGTTATATAATTAAGAAATCTTGATCTATACCAACTGTGTAATGTCACACGATTAGCAATACTATCTTTGAATACTATTGTTCTTGAATCCATTATAATGACTGGAAATTTTAAAGTTGAAACTGTGTCAATTCCTAAGACCCCATTACTCCTTCTTTCATACCATTTAAATTCAGGCGTTTACAATTCCCAATGAAGATTAGTTTGCAATCTATATATATATAAACGAACATGTGTGTTTTTATGTATGTATGTGTGTTTGTTTGTATGTATGTGTGTTTGTATGTCTCGCAAAAACATTCGACACGGGTCACGGATTTTCGCCAGATCGGTATCATTTTAAACTTCCAAACTTCGCCCGACTAATATCGAAAAATAGGGCAAAAACATTAATTTATTAACCCTGAAATCAGTAGTTTTCTACAGGGGGGGTCAGCAAAAATCTTCCTCTCATGACGAGTCCGCTTCTACGCATGCAACATACGACGTCGTAACCTGATTTACTTTAGATATTTGAAAAAGCGACACAATTTCGGTGACGTCGTTTTAGCTCAGTTGCTTAGAGCGCGGCCTAATTATGTAAACGTTTTGGTTTCGAATCGTGGTGTGAGATGTCTTTTTGTTTTTCGATATTTAAAAATTTTAATATCGAAACAGGGTTATTTAAGCAATTTTTCAGGGTTTTTTTGGGGGGGAGTTGTTTTTTTTTTTACTTATTCTTAGGTTTTTATTAACACCCCCATCACCTGCCCGACCACACACACCCAAAAACACCCGGGCAAAGCCGGGTACCACCCGAAGCCATTTTTCACGTGTTTTTCTTTGGGGGTATTTTTCATATTTTTTAAAATAAATTTTAATGTTCGTTTTTCTGTTTTCTTTTTTTTTTGTTTTTCCGATTTTTACATTTAACATCATTCGTTTGCCTTACGTTAGTTTTTATTTGTTTGGTACCCTCCCCCACTAGTCTATAATATAAATCTCATCTGTCTGTTAAAATGTATGCATGTATGTGTGTTTGTATGTCTGCGTAAAACTTTCGAAAGGTGTGGTGTATTTTCACATGATCTGTATGGTTTTGAAGCTGGACACTTTGGACGACACATCTCGAAAGATTATCTAAAAGCATTAATTCCTTCACCCTAACTGGGTACTTTTCTACAAGAAGGGACCGCTTTTTTTCGCTGTTATTTTTGAAAGTCATCCCCTCTTTTCGATTGATTAGCCTTAATGTAAACCTTTGCCACTTCTGGTCTGGTGATAGAGGCAACGGGAGGATGTCAAGTTTTTTCTCACGTTATTTCATCATCCACGGTACGGGTTCTAGTTGGCCTGCCTACTACCGCTTTTCTTTTTTTTTTGCTCCACCCACACTTAAAAACACTCAGGCTACACCGGACACCCAGGCTAGCCTATAAGTCTGATTTGTCTGTTTAAATGTGTGTATGTATGTGTGTATGTATGTATATGTGCATGGTTGTATACCTGCTTGAAATTTTCAAGCAAGGCAATGGATTTTCAGGGGATTGGTATCCACTTGATACTTGACCCTCTCGGGCGATAAATATCGAAAAATGGGCTAAAACATTAATCCTTCAGTATCAATTGGGTACTTTTAAATAGAGAGAGAGAGAGAGAGAGAGAGAGAGAGAGTCGCTTTTTTAGCCGATATTTTCGAAAGTCATCCGCTCTTTTTGATTGACTAGCCTTAATTAAACCCTTCGCCACTTCCGGCTTGGAAGCAACGTAACCTTATAAGATTATAAGAATAAACACGATGAATATGTGAAGGCATTGCAGTGGTAAGTATGCAACAAATCGCGCCTTCAGCACCTGAACAAACGGTACACGCACAACTAGCAGCAGGACTTGAAAACGGAAATTACAAAAGCATATGGGACATGATCGTACAAACAAACAACCCGTACAGTCGAGAAGACCGGATGTCATAATAGTTAACAAGAAGGAATATTTCTTCCAGATCGTGAATTTCGTAGTTCTAACAACAACAACAATAATAATAATAATAATAATAATAATAATAATAATAATAATAATAATAATAATATAGAGAAACGAAGTAAGTACATGGATTGCCAGAGATCTTTACGAAAGTCAATATAACATCATTTATAGTAAAAAAACATGGGAAGAATTTCGAAAACCTTTTAAAAAAGTATGCAAGAAATTAGAATCAGAGGAATAGATGGGAAGATACTAAGAACAACAACAAGTAAATTAGCTCAAATATAAAAGAACTACACTTGAATGCGGAGACCAACACACGTGCGCTACAGATAAACCACAACATATTGAAACTGCAAATATTAAAACAAAAAAATAAACAAACACTAAGAAATTTAGAAATCTGAAACCACGTAATTTTATGTTACGACCAACCCGTAAAAATTGCTGTGTCAGCATCAACTGAAACAACACAAACTAGGCGATAATGGTCAATAGGCGTTGGATAGACCGGGGAGCCCACAAAACACATTCTCTTGATGAGTGCAGAGGGGACTAGGAACTTGGGGAGGCTTATTGCCAAACAAATTCCAGTAAACGCAAATAATCGATGTTAGCGAAAAATCAATGATAAACGGATATTGCGATAACGCAAAAACATATGCAAAGTTTACTGAAAGAAGTAAAGTGTACTGGGCATTAGACTTGTTCTCGCCGATATTGGGCAAAACACGATGTTGTTGACAAACAAAAGTCCTTGATGATGGCCTATGTTGAAACTCCTAGTAAGTACAACAACAAGAACAACAACAAGAACAACAACAATAAGAAGAAGAAGAAGAAGAAGAAGAAGAAGAAAAGGAGGAAGCAGGATGTCTACTACCGTCTTCATAACGTCAGACTGTCCCAGAAAACAGAAAATATTCCGGAAAACAAGCGCTGTATTCATAAAGTGAATTAATGTTTTCTTTTTATATTATTTTTATTTGTCTAAAGATAGCGGTTTCACTCCTACACAAAGCCGGCCAGAGGCTTACTTGGGCAAAAACGTGGTGTGACGACAACAACTATTGAAGGCAGTAACTGTAATCAATGGAGTCAGGAGATTCAAAGTTCCTATCAGTCGCGGTTACCACCTGACGAAGGCCAGAGTAGCAGTTGGACGAAACGTTGCAAAACATCTAATAAGAGATGATGATAATAGTCCGCAATAATTTTATTTATTGCGGACTATTATCCTCATCTCTTATTAGTGATGGTATTTTAGTTTTGTTTTTTGGCACATTAGAAAATGCGAGTATGTAGTTAAGATAAAGCTAGGAAAAGTAAAAAGACTAGTTGCTAAAACTGGAAAATAAAAAGACAAAATATTCTAGTAAAATTATTATAAATTTATTACTTAAAATATTGCATATTTTTATTTTCCAGTTTAAACAACTAGTCCTTTTACTTTTCTAAGCTTAATTTAAACCAGTACTTTTCATGTTCTTTGCTTGAGATATTTTCTTTTTCTGTTCAATATCATATGCATTATGGACAGTCCATAAAAATTATTACCAACTTCTTAAATTGACCATATACAAAAGAAAACATCAAATAAAAGACGTAATTAAGTAATAATATAGAAAAAAACGGTACAAAAACTAGGAGAGAAATATACTTAACAGTCGACGTCGTAAGCGACGGATTATCTACCCTAGCACGGCAATTATTCTTAGCAGTTGAGTTTCAAAATGGAGAAAGGTCTGTAAATTAGTTGTAAAGTGAATTCCCAACATACACACATATGTAAATAAGTTTTATTATCGTTCATATATGTGATATTAGCTGCATGGGATTGTCGCTGTTGTATTTAAATTCAATTATATAAATAATAGAGAGTTTATGCCCCTTGCACGCAGATCATGGATTATGCCGCCCGTTTTTACGGGACGCATTTATAAATACATACTCGCTCTCTTCTGCGCTCTATCTTACACACACGCACACAAACTCACGCACCCCACGCACACAGCCATGTATATATATATATATATATATATATATATATATATATATATATAAAAATATATATATATATGTATATATATATATATATATATATATATATATATATATATATATATATATATATATATATATATATAGTAAGTTATAAAATGTATATGGCGATTAAGCTACACTGAATATTCCGCGTTTCATCCACTCTGGGATTCTTCAGGCTAATGCGCGTAAGCTTGAAATGTCCTAGAGTGGATGAAACGCGGAATATTCAGTGTAGCTTAATCACCATATACATTTTATAACTTACTAACTAGCTCTACCTACGTATTGATCACTTTTGAAGTAAATACTTAAAGTTTACGCATAAATCTATACTTTCGTATATTGATTTTATGTGAGCAAATTAAATAGTTATATATATATATATATATATATATATATATATATTCGTATCTGAAATATGAACAAAAAGTTATGAGTTATAATTTAGTCGATGCGTCTCATACCTGAACTTTTTCAGAGTTTTATTTTGTTTATTCCTCTGTTTCTCGGAAAAGAAATTAATTATTTTTCCGATTCCTACAGTGACTCACATCCGGTACAGTTTGCACACGACGAAGCACATCAAGTGTAAGGAGCGAACCCCCTTTCCACTCAGGTCGCTTTGCAGGAAAAGACTGCGGAAGTGGACACGTTAAAGGAGGCATAGACGTAATGAGAATTCTTTGTGGGAGACGAGTTAGAGACACACATGGTCGGCGGTCCGTTATTTGATGATCGGCGGTCTATGCTTTTTTTTATAGCTATAACATCTACCTTGATGTTTGCAGGTTGCTTCCCACGATGATAACTTCAAGAAAAGAGAGGATAGGAATAAGAGCGTTACACGGCGAGAGCTGATTTCGTCCCGAATTAGAAAAGCCAAGAGCAAAACACAACGAGGAAATGAGTCTGATGACGATGTTTTGATGGTCGACATTTTTTATGATGGAGATGATGCCAATATAAGAATAAATGGAATAAAAAAAGATGATAAGAATTATATATTTAAATAATAATAAGAAAAACAAATAAGCTTTATTCTTTCACTATTCTATACTTCAACAAACTTCCAGATTCTTTATAGCCGAGAGAAGAAAACTCTTGTAAACAATACGTCGTTCGAATATAATTGAATGGATTTTAATATTTGTCATTACACACAAATAGCCATTTTACCCATAACTGGTGTTAAATTGCAGCGGCCTACATTTTCGTTAGTGTATCATTGAGTAATTTTATAGCAATAGGTAATATGTGACTTGATTGCAAGAATTTCAATATCTGTATCACTGTGTGACCAAGAAACGAGGAAAGCAGCTGAAATCGCTGAGCACAATCTTAGTATATCATAATACTAATATGAAGAAGAAAAATAAAAAAAACGGGACGGGAAGAAGGAAAGGTAAATTTAGAAGAGGAAGAACAATTAAATATTGAAGCATTATAAACACTATTAAAAAACAGAAACAATACTAGGTGAAATTGAAATGAAATTGGAAATTGAATCACTGACCGAATGGTAGGATAATTTCCGAAATCAACGAGAGAATCCAATGAAACCTAATTCACCACGGATAATTTTTAATAGTAAAAAAAAAAGAAAACATCAAATAAAGAAAAAATACATAAACATCTGTACATGTGGTTATATTGATTTCGGTAAAAATAGACAACACTTTGCTGTAATTTTAACGTTTATATTATAAACGAAAAATGGAAGTGGCAAAATCTTAAATGGAATGGTTTGAACATAGTGCACTTTAGGTGATTCTAGCCATAAAAATTCCAGATTAAACCAGCGATATTTACTATCAAGAAATCAATATCAAAAGGCGCTGCGATAACGCAAAGCAGTTATAAAATTTATAGAAAAAGATTGAGTATTTGAAGAATCTGGGGAGTGTATTTTCTAGTCGTGTCCACCAACACTTTTTATTATAACTGATAAATTGCTGATAATGTCTGGTCTTGATATTCATAATAATAACACACACCGAAAAATGTTAAAGTAGGCATATATTATAATCGGGGAATGCCACATGAAATTTAAAAAAATAACAAATGCAACTCTTAACTTAATCTCGGCTTTAGTCAACAGAAAATGTCCAATTTTTACCTTCGACAATACCTGACTGCACATTGTTAAACTGGCCAAGTTGAATCTTGGAAGTTGGTCTACGAAACAAAATATGCATGACGAGGCAACAATGGAGTGAAGATAGCCGCATTCAGACATGTACACAAAATCAACGGAGAGTCCTGGAATTCTACATGAGTTGTTGCTACTCAAACTCCAAGGAATTCAAACCGTCATTAACAGAAAATATTCACTTGTAAACAGACGTTGCGGCAAAGTAAATATAATTTGTCATGTTTGTTGAAAAGTCATACATTACTAGAAATCTGTTGAGTGTTGCTCCACTTAAATATTAAGTGGAACCATTGTAAAAGCACCTACTGATGAAATAATAATAATAATAATAATAATAATAATAATAACAATAATAACAATAATAACAATAATAACAATAATAATAACAATAATAACAATAACAATAACAATAACAATAATAATAATAATAATAATAATAACAATAACAATGACAATAACAATAACAATAACAATAATAATAATAATAATAATAACAATAACAATAACAATAACAATAACAATAATAATAATAATAATAATAACAATAACAATAACAATAACAATAACAATAACAACAATAACAATAACAATAACAATAACAATAACAATAATAATAATAATAATAATAATAATAATAATAATAATATTAATAATAATAATAATAATAATAATTATAATAATAATACGTTTTTAAAGCGCGGCAGACGACATATCAAAGGATCTGTTATTTGACATTATATTTATGTCTATATTATATTTATTAAAATTGTTTGTTTATGGAGTCAAATTATTTTTTATATAATTATTTTGTAACTAATCATCTAACGAGAGAATTACAAACGAAAAAGACATATTTGGATATTAGTTTAGTTGGAACAAAATCATGAATAGAAAATTTGTACCAATAGGGCAGGTCGATTTTGGAACCCCGGTGAGGCAATGGTGATGGTAGTTGGGGTTTGACACGGAAAAGACCCACACGGAGGTTTTTTTTCAAAATCGTTATCTTTGCTTGTGGAAATAACTTTAAAAGTTGAAAAATTGAAGCTATTAAGAGTTTTTCGGTGACTTGTCAAGAACGCCCGTCATCAAAACAAACCGTACTCTTAAGAAAATAAAATTATTTTTTAAAATGTTTTAAACTACATTTTTATATAAAATGAGTGAGGATAATGAATTAATAAAACAAATATTAACTGTAAATGCAAAATTATGTTGTTGTTTTTTAAATAATAGCGACAAAAGTTCGCTTTTTCATTTCAGGAAATTTTTTTTGGCGGAAACATTTGAGATGTCACCGTCGCAAAACACGCTCGTTATTGATATTGAACATTACCGTTTCTTTATTATTTGATTTGAAAACACTACGATTTAGGCTTCATTATTTCGAAAGGAAAATCGAAAAAGACTTGTTTAAAATATATATTATTATATTTCAAGTGTTTGCAGTGAATTTAAACATATTTGTTTTATCTTTTTTAATTTGTTTTTCTATTAGGTTGGTGCAAAAATAATATCATTTTTTTACGTTCAAATGAACGTCAAAAACATCATTTTTGCACCAACCTAATATTTCACATCAAATTCTATTCGAAATTTTTATTAAAATAGAGTAATACTCCAGTTTTATATTAAAAAAATGTCCATAAAAGTTTATTCTACACATTCTTTACGAAACATAACCACGAAAAGTTTTTTTTTTTACTTAATAAAAAAATACTTTGAAGAAAATTAGTGTCACACTTTTACTTCTTTTATTTTTAGGAAGTAATTGTTTTTGAGCAGTCTTTCTCTTCTAAAATTATAGTTTTAAATCTGATACCCCACAAATATTAATAGGGGTAAATAAAGAAACTGCTTTTACGGCTTTTCGTTATTTGTGCATCTATGTCATTGTGATAAAATAAATTTATTATTTAGAAAGCCATTCTTTACATGGGGAAGAAGGGAGGTTGTGTTGCAACTATTTTATACTTTCACCTAACAATTTAATAAACAAAAAATTCATAAAAATTAAATTTAACTTGAAAATACTATTAAAAAAGCATGGTAACATTGATGCACAAGCACTGGTTTTTCAAACTCTAAACATTAAACATTCGTTTAAAATTGCACAGCTACAGCAAGAATTAATCTCTTTATGGATAAATACATGTTATCGAAGAAGGAGCTAAAAATGTCTGAACTAAACACAACGATGCCTCTGATTTGGTTTGGCCTTCTCTCTTCAATACATGTAATTCAACTCTACAAAGGTTTTCATTATTTCTTATAACTACGCTTATTTTTTACATATGGAACTGGAAGATAGCCTAAAACTGTTTCCTTCAGTTATAATTCATTTATTTATTTTACTTCAGATGAAAATGTCAGTAAAAGCACGATGTTCAGTTTTAACCCGTATTCACAAAATTTGCTTAAGTCATCCAGTTCAGTTATTCCTATTTAAAAACTAGTCAGATTTTTAAGTTAATTGCTAATGAATTAATTAGTTTTTGGAAAGCAGTTAATCCACAATTGCCCTTGTTAGAGGAACGTTATATAGGACAGAAGGTCAATATATTTTGCTATAATAGGGCCAAACAATTTGACAGTAAATCTCTTCCAGCGTCTAAAGTGAAAAGAATGAAGGAACTGCTAGACGGATTGTTTGTATATGTTTTCTTGTAGCTGTAAATATCTTGTCTTGAGATGTGATGACTTTGCAGTAAAGTGCAAGACAGAAAATTGTCAAAAAGACACATAGTCTGCACTTGTCCTCCGAACAAGGAGGTAAAATTAATTCTATAGATTCAGCTGCAATTATGTTCTTTTTTGTGAAAAACAAAATAATATATTGGTATTTATTATATAATTATTAAACATGAACATTTTGCAATTTTCATGTTATAAGGGAAGAACTGCTATTTAGAGCAATTTTTAATTAATTGATGGAACAACAAAACGCCTAACAGCATTTACTGGTCCTTTGGAAAAACTGTATAAATAATTATCAAGATTTTCCTCAAATAGAATTCTAAAAAAAAAAACAGTGTCCCTCCCGATAATCATAATATGACAGTAGAAGAAACAAATAATTAAAGTGTGAGGACTAGATGCTATTTTTTGAGTATGCTGTTTGCATTTCTCGAGAAATTAACCTAAGATATGCAGCTTAAAAAATTAAGACCTCGAATCAAGCAATATGACTAAGATAAGCCACAAAGTTAATGTGTTTATGGACTAAAGGTGTCCATCCGCAAACTCAATGATAAATTAAACATTCTGGTCAAATTTACTATCCAAGTGTATGCAGTTAGTTGGTTTGAGATCAAAACCGGCAATAATTTTTTTAACCAACAACAATATATTTTAATCCGATACAGAATTGTTTTAAAATTCTAAACATCTGATGCAAAACAATTTATCCTTGTTTTTTATGTCCTAACACAAAGATTTTTATCAAGCTCTCCATGTATAAGGATCTCTCTTGAATACCCTGCTCTGAAATATTAGCTCACCTGGTCTTGCTAGCATAACCGCAAAACATCATTTTTATCATCATGGTTCTGTGCCTAAAAAGAAACCATACTAAACAACATTTCGTTCCACGAACGTTTTATGTGATGAACATTTTTCTACAAGATTTTAGATAAAATCATGATTTTAATTCAGCAATTCCAATCCCACTATTACCCATTATTATGCTATTGACCTTTTTACTGATAATCGAACTTATCTTTCATTTTACTTTTATTAATTTTTTTGTCCATTTTCATTAAAATAAAATGAAACGCTTATTTTGTAATATCTTGATTCTCGATATTTATTTTGACGCCAAGGATATTTTTTATATGTCGTCCTCACATAAAATTATGCAATTATTATATTTTCCGTAAGATGTCTTTTAAAGAATTACAGTAATATGTTGGAGCATTGGTTTTCATTTTTAATTGCATTGAGGGAGGAACAGAGACAGTATTATATGTGTATCAGATTTATAAGAAGTTTTTGTAGGTTTTAACTTTTAAATTCGGATAAACATATCACGACTCAAACAAACATTTATTGATAAAAATAAGCAGCACCTTAATCAATACATCTGTGCTTACGCAAAACAAGTGTATTTATGCCAGTAACCTTAATTCCTTATTTCAATGAAGTCGCTGGCAGCGGTTTTGATATCGCTTTGCTTATTCCAGCATTATTCACGCAAGAAGTTCTCAAGATGGTCGGGGAAGTAGTCGTAGGTTGGTGAAATGTCTGGAGAGTATTACAGATGAGGTAAAGTTTCGTAAACCAATGATTCATCTTAGGCAGTTTAACAACATGCGGTCGGGCATTGTCGTAGGGAAGGATTGGACATTTTCTGTTGACTAATGCTGAGTGTTATTGTTGAATTTTCTTATGCATTTCCTCCATTTGATGACAGTACTTCTCTGCCGTAATTTTTTCGTATGCTTTCAAAAAACTGTACTGGATGAGAGCAGTCGCAGACCCCCAAAGTGTAAGAATGCCAATCTTTTGATGCAACTCTGGCTCAGCGAAGTGTGGAGCTTCGTCAGCGAGTTGATCGTCGCCGATTGTCGTAAAGAACCCACCTTTCATCGCGAGTCACAACTCGCAAGTCTTGTTGGGTAAAATGAGGGAAGATGGCACTTGATAAAAACGTACATTTGGGTTGTTTTCTAATTTGTCTTTTCAATTTCACCCATGTGATTGACAATCTTTGTATGTTTTACGTATAATTTAGAAGCAGATTCCCGAACAGTTGTGCGTGGATTGGCTTCGATTAGGGCTCTTAATGGATCATTGTCAACATCCGATGGCCGACCACTACGCATATCATCTTAAAGACTTTCTACCACTCAACGAAATTTCTTAAACGCCCGTTGTGATGGTCGTTAAGTAATACTTCATGAGCCAAAAGTTTCGTTTATATCGTGAACAGTTCCAGCAGCTATAGGGCCTAGAGTTTAATTGAAATATGAAACTTGTGCGAAGTTGCTTTTTTTATCTCACATTTAACGTTCTGAAAAAAAGACACTGTATTTGTAATTTAAACAATTAGATTAGAGCGACAAAGGCACTTAAAATGATATATAACGTAAAGGTTTTATATCGAAAACTTATTGAAAATCAAACTTAAAACAAAAAACCCGCGAGAACATTCTCCTCAACCAAATACGGAATTTTAAATAGATGGGAATATCTTCTTAATTATGATACAAGAAATCATGTCGCGAATTGCTTTCATATTGTAAAAAAATGGTTTGTCAATGTAGACATAATAAAACACGATCCATATGATAAATCGTTTATAATAATTGCAATAATACAAATAAAAAAGCAGTGAATTATTCATGGAATCCAATGACATGAATCAGGGGGCAAAACCTGTTGAAGTATATAAAAATTCGGAAGTTGTCCCATTTTTATTGTATTTTACAGCGTATTCCACTACACACTCATGCATATGTATTATATTGTGATTAAAGTTCCGATTTTATCTATTGTGCATAAAGTATGAAAGCTATGCACTTTCTTACTGTAGCTTAATTGTGAGTAAAAATAGGTAATTTACATTGCTAGTGTTAATTTGATTTCGCAATGTTTTCCTTTGTTATTGTTTTTTTTTTTTTTTTTTTTTTTACAAAGGCATCACCACATTATCAAGGCCCAGAGGCCACTCAAGGATAAGGGTTAAAGAGTGCACAGTAGAAGTTGGTCAATATAGTAATCATTAGTAATGAAAATTTGGTAAATTTAATAACTTATATGGAACGGCTCATCAAGAACTTATTTACCTTAGACTTGAACACAACCATATTGTAGTCAGCCGGAAAGCAGGAAAACGGAAGACAATTCCACAGGCGTGCAGTTCTAAGAAAGAAGCTTTGTTCATGGAATCTATGTTTAGGTTTAGGCACAGATAAAGAGTGGGGGAAATTATTGATAGTGTTTACAGCTAGACGAGTGTTTCTTGTGAAAGTTTGGCGAGGGGGGACCATAGATTGAAGCTCAGTTGAACACTTTCCATGAAAATAACGATACATCAGAGACAAACTCGCAACATCTCTTCTGTGAGATAGAGGTTGTAAGGAGGAGAAAAGGACATCTCCTACGAGGCTACGAAGTCTATTTTGAACTCTATCAAGGCAGGACAAGTCCTTTCTAGCAGCTCCTGCCCAGATGTGGCAACAGTATTCCATCCTTGGACGTACCTGGCTCTTATATAGATAGAGAATAGCATCAGCAGTGAGATATCTACTGGATCGATAGAAAGATCCCACCATTTTTCCAGCGGCCTTGGCAACAGATTTGATATACGTGTTCCATTTAAGATCAGGAGTAATGGTCAAGCCCAGAAGCTTGTCAAAACTTGAGGCCTCCTGAAGACGAGAGCCATTCATTTCAATTTATGACAAATGTGGATTAAAATGTTGATGATGTAAAGAGAGAAGCTTGGTTTTAGATGCATTAAAAGTAACCAGCCACTCCTTTCCCCATTGTACTACATGCTCAAGATCAGAGGAGAGAGAATTGGAGAGTACTTGCTCGTTTACTGTCTTAGATGTGGTACCATAAATGGTAGTGTCGTCAGCATAAATGTCTACAAATGATGTAAGGATATGATTTGGAAGATCATTAATGTAGATCAGGAAAAGAGTTGGGCCCAGGATGGATCCCTGAGGGACACCGGCATTAATACTGTGAGCTTCTGATTTTTGCCCCTCAACTACTACTCTTATGAACCTATCAGAAAGAAATGATTTAATAATTGAGAATACTTTTCCAGCTATACCATAGCTAGCGATCTTATGAAGTAAACCTTTATGCCATACCCTATCAAAGGCCTTAGATATGTCAAGAGTAATTGCCCTAGAAAGATTGCCACCGTCGAGAGATTTGCTAATCCTATGCGATATAACTGTAAGGACATCTGCTGTAGATCTAGCAGAACGGAAACCATATTGAGTGTCACTAAGAAGGTTATTTTTGTTGAGATGTTTTATTACTTCTGTATTTAACACAGATTCTAGCAACTTACTCATGACGCACAGGAGACTTATTGGCCTGTACTGAGAGGGGGATGAGCGATTACCTGAATTCTTAAATACAGGGCATACTGATGAGATTTTCCAGGGAGATGGGAAACTATTCTCCTTAAGACAACGTTTAAACAGTTTTGTAAGTATGGGCGCTAATTCAGGTTGAAGTTTTTTGAGTACTATAATTGGAATACCATCAGGGCCAGTTGCTTTACTGGAATCAAGGTTTTTGATTAGCTTCGCAACATCACGTACAGATATACGTATATCACATAGCGTGTTTTCTGATACAGGAGGAAATATTGGGGGTTGGCGGTCTTGGTCGCAAAGGGTAGAATTAGCTGCAAAGTTCTTGACAAAGAGTTTGGCTTTGTCTGATGCTGACGAGATTACCTCAGGTCCATTGATAATAGTTGGGATGGAGCACACGCTTCTGTTCAGGATTCTGTTTGCTATTTGCCAAAACTGGTGGGAACCAAGCCGCTGCTCAGCTACTTTGGACTTAACAGATTGAGCATACAACTCTCTTGCGTTCCTTATTACTTTCTTACAATGGTTGCTGGCCGTCCTGAAAACTGCTTTAGTTTCCATACATCTATTACGTTTGAAGCAGTGGAAAAAGTGATTTCTGTGCGCAATGGCAGCAGCACATTCTGGAGAGAACCATGGCTGGCTGTTAGGTTTTTTCTGAAACTTTTTAGAGGGTATGAAATGGTCAATACCTACAATTAACCATTCAGTTAGGTCTAATACTATAGAGGACACATCCTTTTTAAACATGGAATGCAGAGGTAGATCAGATATAAATGTACGGAAGCTATCCCAGTCAGCCTTAGTGTATCGATATACTGTACGATGAAGTGGTACGTCTGGGGACTTATTACATTTCATTTTTATCTTAATTGATACAACAGAGTGGTCGGAAGATCCAAGAGGCGACAGAACAGAAACTGAACATAGTTCAGGGCAAGTTGTGAGAAAAAGGTCTAGTAGGCTCGCATACTGGCCGTCATTATCGGGCACACGGGTAGGTTCCTGAACAATCTGAGTGAGGTCATAGGCAATGGAGAAATCATGACAGAACCTCCCCTCATCATCGGTCTTGTTTGAGTGGGTCAACCATTCGACGTTGTGAACATTGAAGTCTCCACATACGTGAATGTTAGCTGAAGGATAAGTAGAAAGGACTTGGTCAATTTTCTCAGATATGCTTTGAAAGATAGTAACTCCGCTGTTGTGGGGGCGATAGAGAGTAAATATAAATGCAGTAGTGTGAGCTAAAGCAACCCGGAAGCACATATAGGGTAAGTTAGGATCTTCCCTGGAGATGTCCCTCCCACATGGAAAGCTATCTTTAATATAGGCACATATTCCATGCCCATGGCGATCTTGGGGGTCAGATTTAGAAGTTAAGTTAGAGTATCCTGTAATTGCAAACTCATCTAGGGAAATAACCTGTCCAATGCCAGTTTCACTTAAAAATAAAAGGTCTGGTTTAGTCTCCTGTAATTGGGTTTCAACCTCTGGAAGGTTAGAACGTAGACCCCTGATGTTGGAGAAGGAGACATGGTAGTAGGGGTCTACGTTGGAAGTTGGAGAACCGGGTTTAATCGTGTATTTTTTCTTGAAACTTGTCATGATGAAATTTTGGAATTTGTGGACTATTGTATGCTGTTGTCTATTTGTTCGAGCACACTGACAGCTTGTTAATTAGGCATTTCCACATAACGTTTTTTTACGGTTTTATTGACATGTACACATGCACGTATTGGAAGAAGTGCATATTCGCTCCTGTACACCGGACTATAATACCCCAAGATTATAAACCGCTGACAACTAATTTGCGAATAGAATACTTACAACAGAAAGGTTACAAAATGATCTATATTTCTATTTTGAATATCCGACACTGGTTTGAAGCTGAAAGTGGATATTTTCAGTTAAAAACAATCTTTGGAATGAAACTCATTATACAGGCAGATTACAGAGCATTTTTTTTTAATTTTAATAAAGTTTGAAGTCATAAAACCTCGAAATCTCACAAAATCTAATGCTCAGTATATACTGAAAGCTTGATCTCTGCGAAATTATTGGCGTCTTGCAACGAAAAGGAAACTCATCAGTGGGGTACATAACTGAGTAGTAAAACGAGACACTTGCTTCGTGTAATTAAAAAAAAAACTTTAATTAAAAGGTCATTTTCAGTAAATATTTTCGGGATATATTCTTCCTTCTTTGTTTATCTTTTGAAAAATTTATTATATTTTTAGTTTTGTAAAAATATTATTTAATAATACCTATACTTTTTAAAGAGAATTAAAATAATTCAGTGCGCGGTTTTTGTTTTCACTCAAATCCTCTTACACTGAGATGACCTACCATTTAGTTTACACAAGTTTCTCGCGATTATGACGAATATTTGATTTTAATTTCTTCAGCTTGATACTTTATAAATATTTTATGTTGCGTAATATCGGCTATTCTTAATTAATATCTTTTATACATCTTGTAGGTTTAATTTAAACTGATTTATTTATTTTACATCTTTAAGGTCGCTTGATGTATAAACATATATAATTAAATTATAAATGTTCATTTATATCAACAGACACTTGTGTTTAATGCTTACGGAATCGTCAGTGTAGCACGACAATCTCTGCCGGTCGAGAGATTCTAACCCAGACACAAAGACCCATTGACTCCATTTACTAAGCATTTAAATCAGTATCATCAAACAATTGCTGCGAGAAGGGATTAAGAACTAATAAGCGACCAATTCGAGTTCGGATATTAGATAGTTTGTAGTGTTCGAACGACAGGAAGTTGTGAACATTGCATAAATATAATATGCAGCTCAAAGCTGTATGCTTAGATATGTCGTAATAAGTTATGAAAATACTTTTATGGCACAAAAGCTACTCATGGAAACCACGCTACTTCAATTTAGTCTAATTATGGTTTACGAAGATGAAGCACTAAATTTTAACCGTATCTCAATTTCCAAGGATGCATTCTCACAAATTATCCCGAGCTATATTTTTATATCATAAGCCGCTTCAATTTCACTGTAACCAACACATGCGTGTTATGATGTTTTCGAATCGTTTTGCATAAAGGGGACTAAATAAATATCAATTGTTTAAATGAGTTTATAACAGTCTATTTTTAAACGAAACTATACTTAACACAACTTAAACCATTTTTATTATAATTTCGCATGTGATATCTCGAATGTTAGTTTTACACTTTCAGATTTTTATTGTCATAAAACGAAGAAATTGACCATTTTTCAATCAAATTTATTGATTTCAAGCTTTAGTTGGGCCCTATCGGGATATACCGGGAGAAAACAAACATTCTTTTCGAGTGGATTAGTTCTAAATACATTGCAATCTACATTGCACTGTGGAGAACCTAATGTTGGTGATCTAAAATTATTTTTTATTGGTAAAGGTTTAAATTAAACATTCAAATGAAAAAGTCAAGTATCATACATCAGTTGTGCACTAAAAAAAGACAATTGTTTCTATCGTGTCTCTGTTATATCAAACAAACTACAGTTTGTGTTATATGTCTCTCCTCATTGCCTGAGCTAGGATAATGACTTGATTATAATTTTTAAATTAAAAATCAAAGTAGCATAGGGAAATTATAATTTAAACAGAAATATTTATTTTAAATGCCCTCTGTCTTATAAATAAAACTAGTGTTTATTTTATATATCGGCGCTTCAACTTGTACCGTAATAAACATTACCAAATGTACTTGTGATTTTAGGCTGCAAAAGGTGTTAATTTATTTTGAAATCGCCTGCTTATTTTATTCGGATTACTTCGATTATCGATTATCGATATTCATGAAAGATGTGCCCGTACAAAACATCTCAAAGCACTGCCAGACACATAAGAACCATCGTGTGAAAATCCATACAAATAGGTCATGCTGTTTTCGAGTTCATAGGAAACGAAATCACGCACTCAAAGACGCACACTATGTCCCTTTCAAATATATATATATATATATATATATATATATATATATATATTTATATATATATATATATATATATATATATATATATATATATATATATATATATATATATATATATATATATATATATATATATAGTAATTCCATTTTCACCCTAAATAAGGCACAGTGCTACTTTAATGTAGGGGTTACTATCGGGGACGTAAGTGGCAGGGATACGATGTAGGGAGATGAGCAGCAAATATTTGCTCACATTACACTTGGACTTCCGCATATCAGAACAGTTGGAAAAGTAGAATTTCGGAAGATGATTCCAAAGCCTTGCAGTTTTGGGTAAGAAGTTGGAGTAGCAGGTTTTCTAAAATCTATGGATGTCTACTGTGTAGGGGGGGATCTTGCTGCTTGTCGGATGTGCTTGTAGTTCATCGGGGCATTTTATACTTATAGAACAGACGGATGGATGCAACATTTCGTCAATGGGATAGAGGCTGAAGCTTAGATGACAGTTCAGGACCTATCAGATTGGGGACACTCTTTTGAAGTCTGTCCAAGTGTGAGATACTAGTAGAAAAGGCACCAGCCTAGATGTGACAACAGTACTCCATAAATGGACAGATGGTCCCATTATAAAGGTGCATGATACTTTCAGGCGTACGTAGCATTCTAGAAGAGAAGATACAGCCTACCTTCCTCGGTACGGCTCTGGCAATGGTCTCAATATATCGGTCCCAACGCATGTTTCCTTGTGATTGAGAAAGTTTCTTGTAATTATTTACAGAAACAAGCTTAGTCTTGGCGGCATGGAATATGGCCACCCATTTATATCCCCATTCCACTACAGATTAGAGGTTTTCCCCTCTGTTTCTGCAATTTTCCTAGATATGTGTCCATTTGTTTTACTCTCGTGCCTGTTATAGCACCTGGTGTCACCAGCAAATATACCCATCTTAGAGACAATTTTATCAGGGAGGTCATTTATGATTATTAGGGAAGATTCCGGTCAAAGGATAGACCCCTGATGTATTCCCGCATTAATATCATATTGTTTAGATGTACGAAAGTCGAGGACAACCTGCATTCTTTATATGATTGTAATTAGATAGATCCATAGATACCTAGATAAAAAGGATGGAGACAGAGAAGGATGGAAAGACAATCAGAAAATTTACGCCTTAATGTGTTGTAAATAGTTTCTTAAATATTCCTATGCTAATAAGTAGGATGGAGCTTCTTAGCACGAATCAAAGGTTGGCACTTTTGGGTAGTTTACATCGCGCAATTTTTTAATACTTTACTATATACAGAGAGAGAGAGAGAGAGAGAGAGACATAGACAACGACAGAGACAGAGACAGAGACAGAGATAGAGAGACATAGAGAGAAAATGAGAAAGAGAGAAGGAATAGAAAGATGAATTATATTATAACATTTAAAGTAAATACTTTAAATAGAATCATCATATATTATATATTATAATATTTCAAGTACATACCATTAAACAAAAATATATATGCACACAATGTATATATATATATATATATATATATATATATATATATATATATATTTGTTACCGTTTTATCTGCCTTAAATATACACGATTAATATTTGTTCTGCAATAGTATTGAGCACCTTCTTCAGGTTTTTACGAATTACCAGTTTTGATATATATATATATATATATATATATATATATATATATATATATATATATATATATATATATTTCTCTACTTTTATTTTTTAGTCGCTATCCATTTTTCTTTTCTCCGCGGTCTTTTCTTATATAAAATGAATTTCCAAGAAATACGTCTTCCCTTCATGATTGCCTTAATATATATATATATATATATATATATATATATATATATATATATATATATATATATATATATATATATATATAAGGAAAAGTACCCGTCGTTGACTGGGTTAAAAAACAGCCGACAGAAAATGGGCTCTGAATTATTAAAGTATGATAGGTTATGAAAAGGAAGGGTTGTAAAGAGATAGCGTCGAATTTGGGGGTATCAAATCAAAAGCAAAATATGATAAAAGTAAAAATAAAATAGACACACCCCTAATTTATTATACCATACCTGTTAACACTGAAACACTTATCACAATATTCTGTGGATATATATTAAAAAAACCTTGTTAAACTTTGTGACATATTTCCATTCTATCGAGGTCAGGCGCGAACGAACACCCCGTAACTTTATTATACCATATTTCTTTTAAACTGAAACATAATTATCAAAGTATCCTTACGCAGATAGTTATGGAACGTATTTATTAAAGTTTGTGCCTATTTCCATTATATGGAGTCCAGGCGCGAACGCAGACCCCACAGTTTTATTATACCATCCCTATTTGCTTGATCTGTGTTGGTAAATAGAAATTCTTGTATGCTGGGCGTGTGCTCAGTTGGTAGAGTGCTTTCCTCGCATGCAAGAGCCTCGGGTTTCGAATCCTGAGTTCCGATGTGTCTTACCGCTGAGCCCAAATGAGGGCGAAACTCGAGTCTTGGACTTCCGATTCGTTGATTGTCATGGCTCTTGTGAGCTGCGACGTTGTTTGGCTGTGGAATTTATTATATATCATCTCTCACACATTCTGAAAATCACACACACACACACACACACACATATATATATATATATATATATATATATATATATATATATAGAGAGAGAGAGAGAGAGAGAGATAGGATGGGAGAAACAAGGAGAGAGAGAGGTAAATTAAGAAAGAAAGAAGAGACAGTCAGATAATTAATTGTACTAAATTTAGTATTAATAGATTCTAGTATATTATCATATTAATAACATAACAACAATGTCAGGTTCACATAATATCTTTTTTTCTAATACACCGGTACTTTGACACACGCTATACATTATTACACAGTAAATGGATGAGTAAAAGAGAGAAACGAGGTTTTACTGTGAAGTAAAACCCACAATTATACAAGTAATAAAAAACGAAGAGAAAATGCAAAACAGAAACAAAAAAATAACACAATATATATATATATATATATATATATATATATATATGTATATATATATATATATATATATATATATAAAGACGAAACTGGAAATAAATAAATACCAAATACAAAAAGGACAGTATTATGAAAAAAAAAAATAAAAGGCGGGTAAAATAAATGGAACGAAAAAAATGCGGGTAGTCAATGGAGAGCATCTGGTCTATTAAGCAAGCAAGCAGGCCGACCACAAAATGGCGGCTCCCAGGACGGTCGCCATCACACCGGAAGCACATCCCGCGTCATTCGCCGTTCACTGGGCTCCGGCCATGAACAGTGCGACACGGCGTGGCGAACCGGTCCGTTAGATGCTCCGGTTAGTTGATCAAACGTATAACATTACGAATTACATCTTCTCATTTCCAGGAGAGACACGCCATTGTTTGTTAGTCCGATCACGGCCGACGTCTATATTAGTCGTGTAATATTAGAAAAGAAGCAAAAAAAAAAAAAACAACCAAACAAAAAAACATTTAAACATGAATAGGACTTCCAGAAAATATGATGCGTATAAAACATTCGGGAAAGAATTTACTAAAACAATTCTTACTACTACTATTTATATCTTTCCACTTCATTTTTTTATCCTTACATCAACCATTTCTTTCCATTTTCACCCAAACAGGGACATAACTGGCAGGGATACTATGTTAGAAATTGAGCAGCAAGATGTCTGTTTACATTACACTTTAACTTCTGCAAGTCAGTATAGTTGCGAAAAGCAGAATCTCGGAAGGAAGTTCTAAAGTCTAGTAGTTCTGGAGTCGAAACTATTAGAGTAGAAGACTTTCTTACATCTAGGGGTCTCTAGTGTGTAGAAGCGGGATTTTACTGTTTGTCGGTGGTATTTATGTCGACACCTAGAAATGCTTGTAGCTCGTCGGAGCATTCCCCACTAAAATACTTGTAGAGCAGGCAGAGGGACGAACTATTTTGTCGACGAGACAGAGATTGAAGCTTAGAGTACAGTTCAGGACCTATCAGTTTGACGACTATCTTTTGAACCCTATCCAGATATGAGAGTCTAGTAATAGATGCACCAACCCATACGTGAGAACAATACTCCATACATAGACGAATGGTTGCGTTATAGAGGTACAGGATGCTTTCATGTGTAAGTAGCTTTCTAGCATTCAATGTGTTTGTACCAACTCATGTTCCCTGTGAAGGTTAGGTCGAGGAGTTAAAAGAAGTATTTTCAGGTAATGTATTTATAACATTCAATCCTGGGACCTCAATGGAATGCTACAGGTCATTTTCTAGGGAGATATGGACAATATTACTTCTGTATAAAACTGTTATCAATAATAATAATAATAATAATAATAATAATAATAATAATAATAATAATAATAATAATAATAACGACAATGATGTCGAAAACAACGATGCCAACCTCGAGGAGGGTGATGATGATGATCATCATCACCCTCATAGATTTATTAAACTGCCCCTTCCCAAGATGAGGACACAAGCATAGGCAGATATCACAACAAATAATCGTAAATTGTCGAGAACGATAGAAAAACGAAAGCGAAAATGCATTAAATAAATCTATATGTCAATGGTACCAGCGAGTACAGTCCAAATTAAAGAAGAAATACTTAATATCACTGAATAAAATTTGTTGCATTCTATTTTTTAAGAGCTAGAGAGTACTGGAAATCTGTGGAAATTTGTTTTCACTAAAGCTCTAAGAGACCATCACCAGTTATTATGAATAAACAATCGTGGCTGTGTGTAAGGACATAAAATTAATATCGAGTAATAATCATGCTGTAACAAATTTACAAATAAAATAAAGAAAATCACTTCCTGTGAATGAAATATTATAACCTCCTGAAAAAATCAAAATATAGAATTACGTATTAACAGAATTACAATCTGTAAAAAAGCATAAAAATATGATTCAACATTGAAACAGGTGCTTAATTTCAGGTGAAGAATAGAAAACATGACAGTGAATTGCCAAGTTGGGATGTAATGTTGGTACTTAATGAGCACGTTAACTATTTAAATATCTGCATTCTGTAAGTAGAAACTATTGATTACAAAGAATATCTAACAAAAAAAGAAAAAATACTGTAAAGTAAGCCATATACTAAAATTTTATAAAATAAATATGTATTGTGTTAGAATAACGGGAAATATGAACCGAAAAATAGATTGAGTACATTATGAAGGCTGCTGCAAGCAAGTTAGGTTTTTTCTATCGCGCTAAAAGATTATTGAAACCTGAGAGTATCCTATACCTCTATAAGGCTACTATTCAACAATGCATGGAGTAGTGTTGCTAGATCCAGACCGATACCCCTAATCTCTCTCTTTTTGGGAAGAGACGAAAAAAGAAGTCTTAAATCGAAAAGATCCCACTTTTTCAACGAAGCTCTAACCCATATACCATAGCCGCAATGTTGTATCCGTGTGACTGTATAAGTATTATAAAAGACTGTATTCTGATGAAGTACTCGTTACACTTGTGCTCCCCTCGACATACATATTCTCGACGCACGCTTAGCAAAGAAATCGTACCCGTTCACTTTTGAGGTCTCCAAATTCCAGAGAGTTTTCTCATCTAATAGTACCTTCCACCGACAGGCTAGACTTTGGAATTCCTTTCATGTTACCCGCTGCCCTTGCTGTAATGATATGCGGAAGTTTAAATCTAACGTAAATCCGCAGCTTGTAAATCTTTCCCAGATGGTTCCAAATAGCAACCACTTACATCCAAGTGACGATATGCCTTGTTTGGTATGGATGAGTAAGAAAAGACCCTGAACTCCTTATAAACTGTACAAAGTTTGACTTTTGTGACCTGAATTACTAGAGCAGTAAGCAAATGACAATGGGCAATGAACCGTATCTGAGCGATTATGGAGACTGTCTAAGTAAAATAAAAGGCACAGGGACCACGAATTCTATTATTGAATGGATTAATTGAAATAATTATTCTTATAAATTGCACTTTAAACATCTTACCATGAGACTATGTTGAACCGACACTATCCAGTCACATCATTAGTCCCCAACGAAGGCCAGAAATTTTGAAAATTTTAAGCCAACTATTGTGGGATATCTAGCCAGTCGCTTTTCAACCGGCGGTCTCTGTAAATAAAATAATCCTAGGAAATATCCGAGTTGAATATGAATTCTCATCCGCCAGGTTTATCCGTGCCCAGCATATTGATTTTCTAATCCTGTTTTGGAGCTGAAGCTATTTTCGTGTAAATAAACTACTCTGCCTCCCAAGAAAGAGTAGAACAAATGATTAGACGCGTCTCGCATAATGCTTTCTACTATCATTAATGAACACTCGCTGCTCTAGACGCATGTCGTAATGGCAGCGGTTGAAAAAGCCTTACTTTTTATTAAACCTTATCTAGTATCTTTCATTGATCCTGAGACATAGGTTAAAGTATAGCACTACCATATTCGCCACTTAAATATATTTAAATACATCAGCGCCAAGTAAATCTGAAACGTTGAATAATAGAAATGTAAAGGGAGAAACACGGGTAAATAAAAATTTGCACAAACTCATGTGGCGATAAAAAACTTAACAGCATACTATTACCCAGCTATAAAATAAAAACTGTGAAGCATTTCTGATTAAATGTTTGGTAGGCAGGTAAGTACTAACAATTTCCGCCAGAACCCGCTCCTTAAATGATTTTACAGTAGCAAGCATTAAAAACATATTGGCCACCAGTTACCGCCAATCACCGATATAACCGCTGGTCATCAACAGTGCCCGTCGCTGGATGACAATAGCAACAATAGATGACACTGACTGGATGACAGTGCCGAATTTAGAACAGGCGATTTCATTTCATATTAGTCAAATCGATGCCAACAATCCTTATGATCAACAATGAACGACATTCACCGATAATATGAGAGGGAATCAGTTATAACCATTGAACGCAAATATCTTCTAAAAACGCCAATACTACCAGTTCTCGTTCAAGCAGATAGACAATTTCATTTAGTAGTCCAACAGAAGCAGATATTGGTCATGAGCGCGAGTGTACGCTAGGAACCGAAAGTGAGAGTTGTAAAAGCAGCCAGTGCTTTCCAGTAAACGCAAGTAACCACCTCAAACAGCATTAATCGATAGTAACCATCGGTGCTTGTGACTAACAATTTCGGGCAATTAAAGGTAGACGATTTCAGTTCTGAGCAGTCCAATAAAGACCGATAGTAATCCTGACTTCCAGTAATAAATGCAACTAATTCTCACCGGAAAACTCAAATATCTGTACAGAACGGCTCCAAACCAGCACAACCCGCCAGTTACCACCACTACTTATAATGACAGCCAATAGTTCTCCGAGCTGCAACTGCCATACAATACCATACAGTAGCTTCCCGATAATTGCATTTTTGTCACGACCGCTAGTTTCCGCTAGTATTAATAGCCAATAGTGGGCAATCTTAGTTGAATTCGTTTTTTTTTCGCTTTTTTTTACATAGGGGTCACCATTTATCAAGGCCTGAAGGCCACTCAGGGATAAGGCTTATTGCGTGTACAGTAATCAATGAGATAGTAATGTAGTTTGCGAGGACGTGTGCCTTTAAGGATTTTATTCTGGTTTTGGGTCATTTTTAAAGAGCGCAACGCCGTTATATGGTTAGTGATTATATATATATATATATATATATATATATATATATATGTATATATATGTATATATATATTGTTCTTTATACTACAAATCTTTAAATATTTAGCTACAAAAGAAATTTAGATTCAGTGACAATGCCTTTATATAATAGAAAGGAACACATACACCCCGTTTTATTATCAACCTAAATACTTACACACAATAGTTCATATGCCCCTGTACTCGACTGAATATGATAAGATTAGCGCGATAGCGTTTAAAATAGAAGTAACTAAATAGGATTCCAACAAACAACAGCAAACAATAACCAAAGTCTTAATTAAATTAGAAGAAATAGTACAAACCTTCAGTTCGTGCAGATAAAATAATGGAAATATCTAGTTGTGATTAGAGACTGTGTAAGAATAAGTTATTCATGGACTATAGGGATGATGGCAGATGTGGAAAGTGTAAAATCCTCAGAACCCCAGAATTGATTGACCAAATAAAGAATTTCATAGATTAGAAGCGACACATATCTATAGAGACGATAAGTGCAAAGTGTGATATCAGTGTGGGAACTGCGCACACGATTATTCGCTAGTAACTGAAGATGGAACGATTTGCGATAAGTGTGTCCCTACGTCTTCCAGGGAAGCTCACATATTATTCGAGCAAGATGGGCATCAAGGTTGTTTCTCAACCTTCCTATAATTCAGCCCTTACTCCCTGTGACTTTTGGTTATTCCCTAAACTTTATTAAAACCGTAAATGCTGTGGTAATGAGACAGTTGATGACATGAAAGAGGCTGTGACTAGAGTCATTTACACGCTTGCACAAAAGGATTTTCATTAGAATTTCCAGAAGTTGTTGATATGTTACAACAATAAATTGCACCCGGAGGGGATTACTCTGCAGAGGATTAGGGTGCCATATGTGTACTATGAATAAAAGTAACCATACCAAAAAGGTCTGGAAACATATTAAAGGCACTTCGTATATACAAGATAGTGAATATAACCATGTTTAATTTTTGTAGTTATTGCAAATAGGTGTCAACGTTCTCCGACATATAGCGCCTGGTATTCCTAAATGAATACCCATTAACTATTAGCCGGACTTAACGTTGCTTAAGCTCGGTGATCTAGCGAACCGTTCTGTTTCAACCAACGCAAAAAGAAAAAGAAAATGACAATCGAAGCCACTCGTACTAAATAAATAATGATTTATTATATTTATTTTTATGTACATATGTGACTGTCTATGTGTTTTTGGTATGAATATGCGTGTCATTATTTTGAACATTCAATTTCTATATTAGGTAATATAACAGTAAAGCCCTGATTTATACCATGGATATTTATGTTATCTGACTTCAATTGACTGCGTTAACATGAAAACCTATTGCGGCCGTTGTTGGCAATTAATTGCACACTAATAAGCATACGTACCCTCTGACAAAACAACATATTTACCTAGGCGAAGTATTTACCTTATTTGCGCTTTCTTTATCGCTTACTAACATTGCAGAACTAATCTCCGAATTAATTTTTCACTATTATTCCCCACATAGTACTCTTAGCAGGAACATATCTATATATTTAATCCAAGGTAGATATGTAATGATTATATAAGGAATATTAATAGTTTGTTTTATAATTCATCTTAATATGATGCGTTTTAACGCGTTAGTTATTATCGAAAACATTAAGGATGCACTACCACACCTTCATCATGTTTAGCTACAAGAATTAACAGGGCGTTCTTCGCTGGGAATTTTTTGTGAACTCTTTAGATTTATTTACTTACTAGCATTTCAACATGGCGTTGCCCGGGTGTTTGTAGGTGTATGTTGAGCAAAAAAATAAAAAGGGCAATTTTTAAAAAAATTTGCCCCCTATTTTGACGCCTTAAGATTTATTGTTTTGGTCTCAAATCAAGTTATTACGTTAAATCCATGTACAGGGAACCTATATCTAAAATTTTAAGTGCTTATACCCAACATATGCAGAGTAGTTTGGTAGAGTTCTCAAAGGTCAAATCGTTGAACTTTAGCCGCTTAACAGCTACATTTCTGGCCCGAAACAAATTACAAAGAGTTTTCCAAATATCAGTACTCTGTATATCAAATTTCGAGTTTGTAGACTGAGAATTGACAGAGTTATTGCGAAGGAAAATGTACACACAGAGACACACAGACAGACACGTTCACTTTTATAGATATATAGCTTGATACCATTTTTACATTTGCAACTTTCATTCGTAAACATCAACCTAAACTGTAATAGAAATTGCGTGGTGATCAGTAAAATTCAGGGCAAACCTTTTTTCGAATTTTTTCTGATTGTTATTTTTTTAATTGAACGAAGCTTGAAACGATAAAATTGGTCGGATTTCGAATTTTAGTTCGCGCACCAACAGGGGTGCATAGAGATTAACGCATATTATCCCTTAAAAATCGATATACTATGTTGTAAATTGGCTTGTAAACGATGATCTTGTCAGGAGATGGAGAGAGCAGCTTTCTCATGCATGGTATGCAAGCATAATTAGAAAACATTCCGATAAATAACATGTTCATTTCATACAATTTGGAACAAAAAATATTTAAGTTCAGTAGGTTATTAGGTTAACATCGACAATTAATCAAATAACCTCGCGTTTATAGAGACAATTACACCATAGTTTTAAACAAAATAATACTTTAAAAGATAACTAGTGTATATTTATCTATAGAGTAATGCACACCGCCACACAAAAATGTATTGCAATTTAAGCTTATATATAGTAGATGAGTCAACAATAATAAATTATATTTTCAGTTTGTCACAGTATAATACACAAAATAAAATAAAACGTTAGATCTGTAGATTATTAACGTGCCTCACTTTGCACTCTTTAAAGATGAGGTATAACTTTTTTATAATGTGCCACCAATTTTCAATGGTGAAACTCGTCTGAGTATATAGCTTAATGAGATGATTAATTGTGGGGACATTTTATGATTGACATGTGTTGAAAATAAATTAGCAAATATTGTTTTAGTTATGTTTATTAAGATTTTATTTATTCATTTGGGAGAGCAGAGATGGAATTTTGTATACTTTCGGAAGTTTGCAACTGTCTTTTAGTTATCTCATTCAATTAACCATATTTCTGACTAAGAGGGAAGAATCATGGTTTTCTGTGTCAGAATTTATATAACACTTCCCATTGGCTAGCTTTTGTCCTAGAAGTGTTTATTATCTCCTATTGTGGTTTCATGTATTTCCCGAAAGAAAAAAAAATAGCTTGTTGAAGGCTATGGCAGCGTCAAATAATGACACCCCGCTTAATTTTATTACAATATGAATTTGGTGTATTTCTCCTAGAGCAAATATGTCAAAAAGCCAGTTAAATTTGTAATGGCATTATCGATTATTCTACCAAAACAGAGTTAATTAACATTCATTTTTTCTATATATTTGGATCCAAGAAAAGAAAGTTATAACATCTGGTTTGTAAAATAATGTTATGAGCAAATCCTTTTAGTTTATAAATTCGCCGGGACTAATTACTTACGCATCAAATCACATCTTTATTACATTTTATAAATTATCCTCACTGTTTCAGCTGTTTGACTGCTCGCCCTTGTTTTATAAAATACTAGCGGGGGTACCCGGCGTTTCCCGGTTGTTTAGAGGTATGTGTGGAAACTCCGGGAGTGGTGAATTTAAAAAAAACAAGTAAGTATGAGGATCGAACCCGAACCGTTTAGGCAAAGTTGTAAATTAAAGTGTGGAAAAAAAAGTGCGACGTTAACCATTGCCCCATCGCGAGATGCTAACGGAAACACGTTTGAATTTATTTAATTACTTGGATTTAGCAGGTGCCCGTTTTAATGAGTTAATGAGCTCAATTTTGACTGCGGGATGGTATTTACTGCTGAACGCTCCCTCCCCAAGATGTTATAGGAAAAAGACTAACCCACATGGGGCGAGCGACAGATGTTGAATATTTATCTTCCCGAAATCGAGCAAATTAAATAGATAAGCGAGATTCGTTGTTAACTGTGAGATATTACGATTTATATGTGATATAAAAAGTTTTAAAATGTTGTGAACCGACCGACCGCTTCTCTGAAAGAAGCCTGTTGTAGACACACAGAAAAAGCGAACACACATACATACATACATACATACATTTTCGCTTTTATATTTATAGATAGATTTAGTGTAAACGAAATAAAACTTAATATGAAACTGATAATTGTAAAGGGATATCGTCACATTTAATTCGTAGCTGGATACACAACTAAGATAAGTAAATCAATTTATAGAAAAACGTAAGCCACGTAAACTGAAAGTTTATAATTGTGAGTGTATCTATAAATCTGTTAGACTTGACAGGTTTTTAAACTTACCTTTACCTAGTCAAATTATTCAACTCGAACGCACCGAATAAACGAACAAGTTTAATATTTCATTGCGTCCGTATGAAAAAAAGGGCGTCAGCAATACTAATGTTTAAAAAGGCATTGTCTCTATAGAAGATACAGCAGTAAATTAAAATCTTTAAAAAACATGATTACATCTGCCCTATATTATTTGGACTACCGTTTCTGTCTTTTGTATTATTTTACACGCGTTTTCTTCCATGTCTTGTAATCCTTTTCTGACGTTCTGACGGGAAGAGTATATGCTACCATAATAGATTAAATATATATTTCCGTTCGAAATTCCGTGCAGATTCTCTAGAGGGATAAAATTATTCCTGAGTCCGACAGAAAACTTCTCCAGTTCGACAAGATACACGTAAAGAATGTCGCAACGACCTGAATATTATGTTAATAACATCTAAGCCAAGAACTGTAATCCGAATAATCCAAGACAAATTCTCAATTTTCCTTTAAACAATTCAGATGCATAACTCTGATCATAATTTGGGGTACATTTTTTCTAGACGACCATATTTTCAATATTTTCATCATCTAAAAATTAATACATGAATATCCTTACAGGCGATCATTTTGTTAGGTATTGTGTCAGTAAAAAGCGGTATATAAGTACCTCTGTTAAGTGGGAGATTGCCAATAAAATAGATATTTTCTGCAAACTGTATATGTTTTATTTATTCGTCAATGTCAAGAAAGTGATAGAACAAAGTAAGAGTTTTTTTTTCTTTAAACAGTGACCTATGTCTGTTTCAGGATCAACGATTAAATTTTAAAAAATAACGTAAGGGATAAACACTTATCATGACTTAAAGATCATTCAAGGATATAGGGTTATTCTTATTAAAGAATGGTGATCAGTAATTATTGAAATTGACTAGTGTTATTTATTTCAGTCGTGCCCTTATAGCATTTCGTAACTGTAAGAAAACGGTGAATCATTTCGGAATTAAATTACGGGAAAATAAGGAGGAGGGGGAAAAGACGGTAAAGCTTGCAATGAAATTACGTCATTGCTTATAGACAATCTTTTCTTGTAACATTAACAAACTAGTAACATAAACGAGCACATGTCTTCTGTTTGAAAACACGAAAACTTCTCGTTGCGCGAGAGTTGAGTGTAGAGTGTCTGAATAACATGACAAATCCGGGCACGCGGTTTCGCGTAGCAGATAAAATGGTTTAGCGTCACCCAGAGATGGAAAAGTTTTTTTACTTCTCCTCTGACAATATGCCCCGTAATTCAACATCTTCAAGTTATTACAATAAATTTACTCGTTATTTTATGAAACTTCTCCGTTCTCTATTCTTCATGAATCAAAAGTTATGGATACGAACATAGCAAAAGTGAATCACTTTTACCAGATGTTTTTTTTTCAGTTATTTCTGTTAACGACAGTCGATGTGTAAAGCATTAGTTTTAGATGAAACGTATGGAATAAACTTTTGTCATTTATTTCCTTAAACCTATTCTTGTTTCTTCGCATTTCTCAAGCTGCCGAGTATTGTTGATGTAACCTACAGTCCGAAATAAATTGAAACTCTCAATGCAGGAAACATCTAGCATTAACATGCTAACGTTTTATGTGTGTTCTATAAATGTTCATTTTCAAGTCTTTCTACTAGTGGATATAATTTCAGGTGTGTTATGGCGCCGAAACAGTTACTACCTCTAGTGATAATACAAGATCCATATTTCTTACACAAAATATCAGATAGGTTTAATAGACTGGGTCGACATTTAATTGAAACGAGTATGAGCTTCTTACCAAGTAAAATTCGAGGTGAAATCGATAAATAATATATATATATATATATATATATATATATATATATATATATATATATATATTAATTCGTGGTTAATACGAATATTTAAAGAGATAGTATGGTTCCTCCCGACTAAATATGTAACGGGTGTGTAAACTATAGTGACATTGAGCGTTTAATCTTAATGTGACCTTACGGCTTTATAATTATCACAACATTTATATCGATATGTAAGGTTTGATTAAGCAGTTAATTGCGTCTATTATTTAACTCAAGTGTTTGAAAATTTTTCTAAGTTGAAAAACTAAAATGAAGGAAAATCGTGCAATTGCATAACACTACGCGATATTCGACGTATCTTATTAGTTTTGCTCGTTTTAGAATTATTTAGTAATGTTGAGTTAAATAACATTCTTCTATTTACATATAATTATTTCGTAAGGAGTTTATGATAAAAACTTACATCCGAAAATTAAAGGGACGGAAAATTAATTCTAATCTGAAAGCTTCCTAATTTTCATACTATTAAAATATAATTGAAATGGTAAAGTTTTAGAAGACTGACAGGCACCAAACTGTTGAATTATTAATATGATGCGCTTGCAAATTAAAATAATAAAAACAGTTTTCAAATGGATTTCCATATTCTTAAACAATATAATGTATTTTAGTATAATCCGCTCGTAACCTTTTGCGCCACCTTAAGGCTTCCAGGGATCGGTTCGGAAAAGCTGTTCTCAGACATAACATACGCTGAATAGACAAGGAGAGCACGTAGGAATAAAGGGCGGACAATCGTAATTGGAAAGACACGAGAAAAAAGTATTAAAAAAAATTCGAACGATATTTAACACAAACATGCAATGAAATATTTTTTATTCTCACGTTTTGAATGAACAAAACAATGAAGACATTAATAAACAAGCAAGAACAGTAAAAGATCACAATGGAAGGTTAAAGATGGCGGCTCTACAAGAACGTAGCGAAGAGAAAATAGACGCATAAAACCAGTCAGCGAAAAGAAGACTTATTTGACGAATAAATAAATCGATAAGTAATAAAAGAACGAAAAGAAAATCGTTTGTCAAGTGACAGACTCGTGTTGGGATGAGTTGCAGTAAAAGAAAGCTGAGAAAAAAAAGCGTTTTATTTTGTTCTATACAAAACAGTAAAGCAGAAAAGTAAAATAAAAAGCAACAGCGAAAATGTGAATTTCAAGTTTGCTGTAACAAGTTCTTTTACGGCTAAGAAGAGAGTCCTCGGGCGTTCCCTGTAGGCCTTTCGGGTGATAGTTTTAATAGCTCTAGGGCACACTCGATCGTGCCCGACGGGACTACAGTGCGGAAGATGCGGGAACGAATGCATTAATAAGCAGAGGAAAAGAAGTGAGGTGACAGAAGTAGAAACCGTGAATAGAAATAGTGAGAATGGTTAAATAAAGAAGGCAATGATCGAACAGTGTAAAATAGATTTACAAATAGAAATGATTCTAAGGAAAATAACATCGATACAAAACAGGAGTAAAAACATTAAAAAAAAATATTGAATTTAGTTAAAAAGAATGAGGAAAACATAAAATATGTGGATATGAATAATTTAAAAAACAAAACGGCTGAACGTGTAATCTTCCCTCCCAATTCCCTGACAATTTTGTTGAATTTAAACACAAAACGTGCTCAGCTTATTAGCAATTAACCAACAATGTTTTAAATAATAATTAAAAATAAATAGATAAATATTTATAGCTATATTAAATAGAAGAAAAAATGTTCCATTTTATTATAACGTAGACTAAACATTGCCACCGCATCTTATTTCAACCAATGTTGAAAAATTAATTAACAGATACCGTTTTGAAATTTCGCTCGATATACGGTCGTTTTACATTAAACTTACATTGCAAAACCTGAGCTTCCAGGCAACAGCAGTCGTGTACCATGTTTATTAGTTGCCCTGTTTCGTATATGTTGTCTCTGAGTTCATTGTTACTTTCTATGAATATTTTGACATAAGTTTATAGTTATATAGCTAGATAAATTATTGGTTTTGTCAGATTTTTTCATTACTTTTGTTAATAAGAATTGTTTACGTTATTCTCTACATATTATATTTTTAAAATAACTCTTGTCGATATTAATTTGATGATTTCCATTTTTAGGATAACATTATGCTTATAATTTTTCCTGGTAAGTTACCTCGGTATATACTGATGACATGTCTATTTTTACATACTTTGCAATTTCTTATTAAGAGTATCAAATGTTTTAACAAAAATCTAAGGGTGCCGTTCGAATAGTTTCCTAGTATTTTGCAGCTGTTTTGCCCCTCTTTAATCGCGTCTTTGACGTTTAAAAATATTTAAATATTCATTATCCGTATGAATTGAAGCATAACATTATGCATGTCAAGAGAATCGTGTCGTGGGGTTACAATTCCAAAAATCGTACGCATATTCATAAAATACTGCGAAGTATTATATAGGTTTATTACTCCAAAATGGTTATAATTTACAAACGCAGTTCACACGCTCGTGTTATGAAATGAATTATTCTAATTTGAAAGAAACATGACGTCGTTAACACAAACGGTTTCTGAAACTTAAACTAGAAAGCAAAGCATGTTGTTTCAAAGAAACATATTACGCACATTGTATTTCGTGTTCCATTTAATGTCGTGTCATCAGGAGAGAATACATACATGTTCAATAGTGTTCTCTTGATGGCTTTTCTACTTATGGATCACTTTCAGTGATATACACCCTCCTTATATCATTTAAATAACATTATATTATAATGTAGTAAAACTATATGTTTAATGGCTTACCGTCTGCTTTGTACTTTAACAACTTACTTTTCTTTCAATGGCATTGTAGTTTCTGATTAAGTTTTCTACAAACATAGTTTACACGTCAGAGCAACTAAATAACCTTTCCTCATATATATATATATATATTATATATATATATATAATATATATATATATTATATATATATAATATATATATATATATTATATATATATTTTATATTATTATTATATATACATATATATATATATATATATATATTATATATTGTAAGTATATATATATTTACATGGAGGTCAGAACTTATAAAGACCCGGAGGCCACTCGGGGATAAGGGTTATTACAGTAATCAATGGGGTAATATCGTAGTAATCGTTAGTATTGGATCTTTGACAAAGTGTCTTACTTAAAGGGGTGGTTCATCGGGGATTTGTTTAGGTTGAACTTGAAGACACCCAAGTTGTAGTCAGGTGGGAAACAGGTAAACCGAAGAGAGTTCCACCGGGGTGCACTTCTAAGAAAGAAGGTTTGTTCATGGAATCTTCGTTTTTATTTTGGCACAGATGAAGAGTGGGGAAAAATATTGACAGTGGTTTCAGCTAGACGGGTACTTACTGTGAAAGATTGGAGAGGAGAACCAGAGATTGCAACTCAGACGCACACTTGCTCTGGAAATAACGATAAAAAAAAGACAGGCTCGCAACGTCTCTTCTCTGGGAGAGGTTGCCGGGAAGAGAAAAGGGAATTCCCCACTAAGATACAAAGCATATATATATATATATATATATATATATATATATATATATATATATATATATATATATATATATATATATATATATATATATATAGCATAAAAACTGAGCTAGAGTAATTTTAAATTATTATTTTAAGTTAAGCTTTAAGAACATATACGCCATGAAATAGGCGAGGTAGACATACTTAATAACACTCCCACGAAACGTTCGTTTCGTTACATGTTGCTTTTTATGTTTATACATTGTTTCGAAAAATGTGTTTACCTCATCCGGTTTTATTAACGAAAGAACTTCTATCAGGAACTTTTTTTAATTTTAAATGTGCTGCAAAAGCATTCAACCATATAGAGACCAGCATTTGGCATGATTAATATTTTCGGGACATGTGAGTAACTCGGTGTATTATTGTGCAGAAACAAGGTCATTTCTCGGAAACAGGAAAAACCAAACATTTTAACTATCGGAAGAAACATTTTTTCTGAAGTGCAGATGCATTGTTTCGTTGTTAATTCTTTGATCACATGTAATTTACTCTCAAATGCGAAATCATATTTCACTTATACACCTTATGAATCTTGAACACTCTTAATCCTAAAAACGTTACCTGATTTTTGGAGAGATTTTTTCGAAGAAAATACATCACAATAAAACTCCTAACAAATCATGCAAAATACACCACAACTCATTTTTGCAACCCTCCTCTTTGTATTATTACACATCTGAATATTCTCTCTGATTCAGTTTGTATTTCTCCTCACACTACAACTCATTTTTGCAATCCTTTCTGTGTAAAACAGATATGAATAATGAGAAAATCTGATTTTTTTTAACAAAAACTTAAAAATATATTTTTTAGATTAACTTTTTAAAATTTCTTTCAGAATAGAAAACCTTTAAAATTTATAAAGAACATATTTCATATAGGTTTCATTAACAAATATTCAGTACATAACGAGAAAAATAAATATGAAAATTACAAAGGGAGTGTAAAACTGGTTACGACAATAGTAGTCCTCGCCAGCAAAAGTCTTTGTTATTGTTATTATTATTATTATTATTATTATTATTATTATTATTATTATTATTATTATTATTATTATTAATTTTATTATTATTATTATTATTATTATTATTATTATTATTATTATTATTATTATTAACCAATTTCTTTAAATGTGAAAAAGTATGTAGCAACAATTTTTTTTATTCAAGATGAGAGTAGATTCATTTATATTCAAACTTCGTTGTATTTCTCCGGTACTGCTATAAGTAATGTCCTCGAAATAACGTTTTTTCTTATGAGATATAAACTTAAGTATAGATTTAGCGCCTTAAAAATACATCACCCAATGAAATAAATTTAGATATAAATGCAATTAGCTAAATACACAGTAATTATAAAATTATATATTTTCAAACATAATACGATAAGAAATATCCAAATACAGAATAGCTTTGTAAACGGGCCACCAGTGAGAATGACACTATTTTTATCGTCACTTTTTTCTTGACTCCGTCGTTTCTCATTCAGTTTTTGTCGATTCTCCCTTCCGGGGCTAAGAGTGAGATGGACAGATACATGGAGAGTGATAGAGAGAGAGAAAGAGAGAGAGAGAGGGAGAGAGAGTGAGAGATGTATAGATTGTAGAAGTTTCCGGCGACATACATGAATAAAAGAATCGGCTTTAATTATTTAACTGTAGTTCTTAGTTTAAAACGTAACGCATCACTGGTACGCTGAACATGGCAGTTCAATATCCGGGAAGACAGACAGTAGAGGAAGGCATCAGCGGTATAGTGGGGATTTGAAGTGACGTTCAAAGTCAAGGATCCCAAGCTAAAAAAAAAGTTATATATATGTATATGTATATATATATATATATATATATATATATATATATATATATATATATATATATATATATATATATATATATATATATATATATATGGGGGTGTAGATGCGACTGTGTTTGTGGGCGCATATGTTGTGTGGATGCGTATGTTTGTATAATTATGATTTTTATGTATAATATATATGTGTGTGTATAAATATATAATCATCTCTTTTTTCTCTATATATAACAAAATATATCTCTCCTTATATATATATATATATATATATATATATATATATATATATATATATATATATATATATATAAAGAGAGAGAGGGAGAAGGGGAGAGAATGAGAAAGGGTATTTTTATACTGGCAGCAAATTATAAGGTGACACTTTTATTATTTTAATTTAAGATTCGTAAATGCTCGGTTGTTTTCAGTTTGGCTTTGTTTTTGCAGTTGATTATATTATTGTCACAGGAACAGCGTTTGCAAATTCACATTGAAAAAATTTGGAAACATTTGATGAACGAATAAGTTTACGAATTTCACATATCCAATTCCACAGACATCGTGCGGTTTACCCCATTAGATTGTTTTCTTTGGAATTATGTTAAGTCCTCTGTCTACGCATACACCAGACAGATTCGACTTCATAGAAGATAACATGTGTCCCTCCTTGGCTAAATGCAACCTAATTGAATCCGTTAGATTTGTTACAAAGTGTTCCTATAAAATGGGTTAACCACATTCCCGAAATTGTATTTAAAAGTATAAATGCTACAATCAATCTTTATAATAAACTACATAGTTTTTTAATTCGAATATTTGTCTATGAGTTATTTTATTATGAATTTCGTCGCCATTAAAAACTCATTATACACACACGCACACATAAACACCCACACACACACACACACAAACACACACACACATGTATATATATATATATATATATATCACTTATAGTATTTTATTTTGCTTTGATAAAGTACAAATCTTTCTTCCAATTTAAAGTGAACATTTTTTATATTCCGTATATCCCACAAAAATATAAATATAATAATAACATCCAGTTGTTCATTTTGAATGAAAACTACGTTTTTTAGAGTGTGAAATATAACACTACACGTGTTTCCCATTAAAACATGTGCGGTAGAGTCAATGCCGTGGGCCTATTTGTCGTCAGCATAGATGTAACGAATCATCTAACAATGTGATAAGACACACTTACATATTATGAACAGTGCTTGACTAAGGATAACTCCTTTAAGCATGCCAACGTGTTTCTATGTTATTTAAACATCTGCCGATGACCACCCTGTAAAACAAGAGATAAAGTATTCAATTGTTTATTAAATCTAAAAAAATATATTAAGGAGTAATTGTGCTCTACGTTTCTTGCTGATTATATTTGTAATTCTGGTAATTACTTTAACTGTACTGGAAAATCCCAGGAAGTACGTTCCAATTACTTTGTTCAAACTAATAGTTTCACACTTATTGTTTGCAATATATCATTATTTAATATCCAAAATACAATAAAAAAAATATAAATAATCGAAATTTCACATGGAATTGTAATAAACAGCTAAAAGTCATATACGTACCGTGATGAATTGATAATTCGTCTAAAGTCATCGAGACTAAATGCTAGGAATATTGAAGAATGGCAGTTTATTGATGAAATCAGATTGAGAAATACAACAAATAGACGTAATAACAATAATGGGTAAGCATAAAAAGATGACGTATGATTTAGGAAAATCGAGTAGAATCGAATTAGGTAAAATTAAGTCGGTAAATTACAGCCTATCTTGAAAATGACTTAAATAAATAGACCACAACCAGCACATTATGGATAAGTGCACGTAACATGAAATAATGAGGCAGAAAAAATAGAAATACTCCAAAAATATAATAACGAGAAACAGCCTAAAAACAAAGATGGCGCCGAGCAGATGAAAATTGTAAAGCGGTAAAGTGGAAATAGCGGTAATGGTGGCCAGAGGGAACGAGCAGTAAAGGAACAAACTTAATTGAAGTTATCCGGAAAACTAGCGCTTAATCGACTTCTCGTATCAACCTACTTTGTTCTCCATCTTCAATTCCAATTTTTTAAAACTTTTTTTACTCTTCGCTACGGTTAGTTATTTATATCTGTCTTTCCTTGTATGTCAACCTATCTCTTTCTTCCTATTCTCTCTCTCTCTCTCTCTCTCTCTCTCTTTCTCGTCACACATATTATTATTTCAAGATTCTAGATGATATATTATGTATTTATTTTCAGTATTTACTTCCCGGTTCTCAGTGTGCAAGGTATATTACGTAGTAAGTTTGATAATTTTCATATACTTTATAAAACTTACTATATATAGATATATATCTATATCTACCTATATATATATATATATATATATATATTTATGCATATATATATGCATGCATATAAATAAATGTTTGCGAGTGCGTATTTTTTAATTCTATATTATATGTATATGCTTCAGTCGAAAAATATTATCGATCATTATTGATATAAAAAGTCAGACAATTGCTAGATATAAATGATAAAACATTCCCAAATCGTAGTTATCGTAATTAGCATATTTTATATATATATATATATATATATATATATATATATATATATATATATATGTGTGTGTGTGTGTGTGTGTGTGTAAGTAATATCAAATAAGTATTTAGATTTATCTCTCCTGTTTTTATTTTCTCGCTTCCTCTCCTTCTCTATCTTCCCTTCTCTCTTTCTCTGTCTCTCTTTTTCGATATATATATATATATATATATATATATATATAGATGTAGATGTATATATGTATGTATATATATATTAATTTTTTATCTATTTATTTTTTTATTTATATATATTTATTATATATATATATTTATATATATTTATTTTATATATTATATATATATGTATATATATTCATAAACTATGTAAACTGTTTTGTTGCAGGTCAATTTTTTTTTTATTTAGAACTTAATATAAACCACAGAGACGTGGTTTTTGTACACTGAAAGCGCATAACAAGGTTCACCAATTCCATAAATTGTAGCGCATTTTTTAAATATATTTTGCATATACTTTTCTGTCACTTTTCCGATATTATGAAATGTTAGTGAAATGATTGAAAAAGATGATTGACTGGTATAAAGAAGGAGCGTATAGTAGTAAGCCTTGCTGAAGGCTTATCTGTCGCAGATGCCGTCTGCCTTGATAAATATTGAAGAACACTGTATTCCTTCGCAGGCAACCGAAAAACCAAACTCAGAGTTTAGAAAAACACAAGAAACCCACTTTCACCTCACGATATAAACAAACATTACGCTAAGTTATTAAGCAGACGTGCATCGCCAGCATTGCCATATTTGAAAAGCCGAAATAGCTTCTTTATCCAGACAGACACGATGCAATGTGTTGAGTGATATTGCAAGGAACAGCAAACTCATCACAATGCCTGTTTGAAACAAAATTAATAAATGGAAACGTATGAATGGTCCTAAAAATACATAGAAGACAATACCAAAAATGTTCTTTTCTCCGATGACGACAGATGAATCGGCCAAACTTTAGAGTCCTCTTGGAACCCATATTACTTACAGATTTCGTTGCCGACACGAAAGTTGGACGTGGAATCTTTGCGGATGGAACGATATGCAATTAACTAATTGGACCATAGAAAATGGTAGAAGGTGTCAAACTGAAAAAACAATCTTATATTGCATTTGCAAAGGAGCATTTGTTGCCATGACTTGAAGACTATCCATTTTCGCGTCGCCGACAGATGATTTTCATGTAAAAAATAATGCTCATCTCATTCAGTCCAAGCTTCGACAGACTTCATTCGATCTCTATGTATCAGTAAAGATAATCCCGTAGCATGGTCATGTTGCCCTCAAGATTTCAACAACAAAAAAAAACATCTCCGGTCAATCTTCAAGATGAAAGTTTATAACAAAGGAGTTCAATTTTCGTCGAAAGATGCAATTTCGAAAAAGATTACGAAAGTTTTTCATGGTTTATTTTCAAATCCGCTGATTTACTTTGGTTGTTGATAAGAAGAGTGTTCAATTTTATTTTGAAAATTTGAGGATCATGTAAGCAAATGATTTCTTTAACAGAGTAATAAGAATTTCCTTATTCGCCTTTGTTAATGTTGTTTTTTTATTATGTGCTTTGGTTCATTTAAGTAGAATTATGAAGTATAAATATAGTTTTATTACCTAAAATATACGTATCCAGATATTGAAATAAGGCGATAGACAGTATAAATTACCCGAAAACAAAAAAAGTGACCATAACCTAAAAAGGGGTATTGCAATTCCATAAGCCACTTTTGAAAATAACGTACATCATTATAATATTCTTCATGTGGGCAAATTTAATATTCTCTAGAGTCTTTATTAATTTCTAAATTAAAATGAAACGTTCATCTGCAATAACGTGATTTAAATATATATATATATATATTTATAGATATATATATATATATAGAGAGAGAGAGAGAGACAGAAAGAGAGAGAGAATAAATGACAAAAAGTTATATTCCAAAGTTCATGATGTTCACCATCTTATAATTTATTCGTTTGGAATATAACTTTTTGTCATTTATTCTCTATATTGCTCTGTAATAAAATTGAGCTTTTTAAAGAAGAATTGATATATATTATAAGAAAACATATTTCTACAGTATACATATATATGTGTGTGTGTGTGTGTGTTTGTGTGTGTGTGCATGTGTGTGCGCTAGCGCACGCGCGTGTGTGTTTCGATGAGTCTAGATCAGACACCAGCTTCGAGTTAAGCATAAGAAAAAGAAACCCAGACAGTTTGTACGTCATTCTTAAACCGTATAAAACATCGCTGTATTATTCAAAACATTTGATTGCCTCCGTAATTATTAAATTTCCTTATGAAACATTTAAACATACGAATTAGATATTAAAATATTTCAAGAGCTAATAATACTACACTTCGAATCGTCTGTATTATTTGACAATTCTGTCATCGGGAATTTAATGACTAAGTAATTATGCTCGAATTTAGATATGCACGCTTTAAAACAAATATATACTTTTCTTAAATATATACATTATTAATCTGAGGTAGTAAATCCTATTCTTCTAATAAAAGAACATGCATCTTACATTGATATAGAACATAGACAGTGCAGCTTTTGTATAAGAGCTATATAAGTTATTGAAATAGGGCTGACTCTGAGTTCCTTTATATATATATATATACACATATATATATACATGTATATATATACACATATATATGTGTGTGTGTATATATAACAGTAACAGAATGCTACATCCTTTTCCTCTTCTTTTTAAGTGTTCTCCCATCTATTTATATCCCAATTTTCTCTTACATCAATTTATTCTTGATAGCAGCCACGCAATCTACCTTTTGATTGGTCCTATTGTTTCTCCTACTTGGATTCTGACTTTTTATGAGGTTAGCCGCTGGCAAATCTAGAGCTGGGTCAGCGGTATGTAATTACTGCGACTCGCTATCATAAAACCGTATTGAACTGCCTTCTGATCACAAAATATCATAAGCGTTCACGTAGATATATGCATGTATGGAAATTATTTCTATATCATCATTTCTTACCAGCATCTCTCGAATCAAATATATAAAGAAAATTTTCTTTTGCCGTGGCAGTGCTTCAAAATATTGCATCGTGTTTTCCTGTAGTGTTGCTTGGAAATAAATGGCATCTGCAATCTGTGAATGTTTCGGTATAAGAGTGGTAGAATTTCGATTATTTCAGCATCAGAGCCTTTTATTTAAGAGTGATCATGATATATTTCTCATAAATTCAAGATGTTGTTCTTAAAACCTTTATACATATTGCCACAGAAACATAAGGCGTAACTACTGTGAATTACAGGGTCCTATATAGAGTGGTATGCAGCAGTATATTTCCATTGCATTTAGTGTTTCGCATGGTGATGCAAGTTTAGAAATAAGTGGAAGAGAGGATTATAAAGCATGCAATTCGAGAAGAGAAACCTAAATAATAGAATTTTTTACTGAAAAAGAAAATAACCAGTATCGTTGGCGAACATTCATTTCGAAGTACTGGTTGAAACAATAAAATTGTCTTCTGTTTGATGAAAACCCGGTTTTCATTTTTTTCTTTTTGCAGATACAAATAGACCATTTGTGTACACGTCCAAATAGGGATAAGAGCCTTCCAACATGTCTGAAAGCTACACAATGTTGAATAATCGAGATCAGAGATGCACTGCTGTACAACAACGTATGCTCTCTGCTGTTTAAAATTATTACAACGAACTATGGCCAGCACCCTTAAAATGAATTGCTGGATTGGAGAATAAAAGAGATCTGCCCGTGGTGATGAAAACAAATGTTCCTGCCACGATTATAGTTTGGTTTGATGTAGGGCAATATCATGCCTCTTCATATTTTCAAAATAAGCATGTAAGTAAACACCATTCTGTATCTGGATAAGCTGAAGAGTGTGATAATCTCCTGGTATAAACCGCTGGACGCTGTTCGACCATGAGTGTGTCAGTAGGGCTCCGCACCGGTCCTCAAGTCCAAAGAGATATTGGCTTGGCTTCAGAAAGAGTTTTACTACTCTCTCACTGGCCACTTCCTTCATCGACCTGGACACGCTGAACTACTTCATATCTAGGTGGTGATTGGGTCCGGAGGCGGCTCCATTGAATAGATGTCAGCCCTACTTCATAATCAATTTTTCTTTACTGATGTTTTCCATAAACGTTTGAAAATAAAGCTTTTATAGTTCCATACTGCAGTATTTAACACGCATAGGGGTGCAAAATTATGGCACTTGTAGTTGGGGTAAAATTCAGCCATACAGCGTTGACCTGTACAACTAGCTTATAATCTTAATTCCCTTTCTAAAAACGTGTGGTCTCTGTCATACTATGATGTAGCAACAATTAAACCCGTAAAGCTGTAATATGACCCTGAATGTATATAAGAGATTGAAAGAAGTTATGAATTATTTTAGCCCCGTAGAAGAAGCCCGGATATTTTGCACTATATATGGAAGTATCTTTTATTTATTTGTTTTAAATTGTGTTATTTGTGAATGCTAGCCTTATTAGTTTCAATGTTGGGCTCTCAAAATGATTGTTAGGAATGTTTGTTGAAACTGTTAACAGGCATGCGCTTTGTCATAGGACAGAAAAGATAAGGCATAATTTGTGGCATTATTCCATAACAAATTATGTGCTATAATTTTCTATTTATTGAGTAATTACAGTAGATATGTTTGCCTTGTATTTCCATATATATGGAGAATATACTTATCTTGCACGTGATTCCATCAGGAAGGTTGTTTAAAAAGCAGGAACATAAAGTCCCAAAATTCAATCCCGTCACACATTGGCAGTACTTTCAAGGCAGTTAAAGTAGTAATTATATGATACATTCGTGTTTTCGAAGAGAATAGGAAGACTACCATCTTAGAGCTTCATAAACATTGTATCTATGAGGACTCATCTCATGTACTCAAGGTTCGATATATGAGTTCAGACATGCGATCCCTTATAAAAGCAAGTCTGCTTTTGAATGCGTTTACCGTTTGTGCTTGTACAACTGCATCTGAGAGATCATTCCATATGTTGACAACCATCCGTGAGAAGGTCCCTTTGCGGACATTTAGCCTACAATGTTTTTTTTTACGGTTTTGAGGCTGTTCCCCCTGGTTGCGCTATTTTGGGCGATCTGAAAAGACGGCTTTCTGTATCATAGATCCCAGGGATGTACTTGTAGTGATCGATCATGTCACCAGGATTTCTCCGATGGTCAAGAGTGGACAGTCTCAGGGTTCTCAATCTTTTAGAATATGGCTTGTCCTTCAGTGACGTCATCAGCTTGATTGCTCGGCGCTGTACGTCTTCCAGATCACTGCATAAGGTCGTATGGTGTGGCTGCCAGACAGAGTGGCCATACTCCAAGATAGGACGTGCAAGGCTCTAGTAGAGTTGCACAAAGACTTTATTCGAGAGGAAGTCAAAAGTGCCGCGAATGATCCCGACAACTTTATTTGCTTTTGGGATGGATTTAGCTACAGGTTCCTTGGAACACAGTTTGTTGTCGATGTAGACGCCTAGGTCTTTCTCATGATCATGATTTTCCAGTGTTATCACTCCAAGCGAGTTTTCGTTCAATGTGTATTTAGCCTTTGATCTCCTGCTCTCTAGTTTCAGGATGCTGCATTTCTGTGGGTGAAAACGTAGCAACCAGTCATGCGACCAGTTCTGCAATTTATCTAGGTCAGCCGTTAGGCTGTCTGTGGCTCCTAAGATGTCACTACGTATAAAAACTTTTGTTTTACTAAAACCAAGAAATAAAAAAAAATGTACTTTAGCTGATAGTAGGTATACATTACACGTAGAAGGAGAGCTAATTGCGACTATTTTAAAGACGTTCCGTCGCGACTAACTCCAATCAGCACAGCTACATTTGAGAAGAAAGGAAATTCAACGAACACTGCAGCAAAATATATTTACATGAATTTTACGGAGCATTAAGCTTAGGAAAACTTTTGTTTGGACTAAAGCATGCAGAGGAGATTAAGATTTCTGAACTTTATAAATAGACCGAAATATGACTTTCGAAATGTTTAGCTTCAAACTTCGCCATTCAGTCCAACAGAATGTTGGTCATATACATGACTTCTTTTGCTGTCATGATTGAAGCAAAATTTCTGCGTAGCTCAGTGGTCCATCCTTTAAAACCTTGCCTCTTTTATTGCGAGGGGAGCAAGTTTATCATTTGTTGCCTGACGCAGCTTAATCGGAGCATGCGGACGGGGATACTCAGAATTCTTTTACAGAGCCAGAGTGATCCTCTTCTTGGGGCGCTGATTCATTTTCCCACTTTCCGATTTGGGCCACATGCTCTCACGGTAATAGAGTGGTAAATATTCATATACAGTGCCTTAAATGAAGAAGTCTACTTGCACACACACACGCACACACACATATATTACGAGGACGAGCGGCAAATAAATATGTAATATATATATATATATATATATATATATATATGTTTTCATTTGCTTTTGTTTGCGTGTAAATTTACAATACTATGAGAAATATCTTAACGAGACTATAAATAGTAATGCATGCGCATAGATATATGTGTCTATCTATTTTATTCTATATGAACATCCATAGAGTAAATTGAGAGCAATTGTAAAAATCTACTGGTAATGCATCATTGAACACTAATTTTGCTTTACCGCTGAAATACTGCAGAGACATCATATTTAGTTGAACTGTAAGTGTTTTCTTGGATTAAATGGATATAATAAAATGAAAACTCTTTGTAACTTTGACCAATCAGTAGCCAAATTTTCGGCCAAAATCCGATTAAAAAGTTGCAGAAATATACCGATGTTGTGAAAATTCGTCGCCACTGTAAAAAGTTTTACACAGACAAGCAAATATACATACATTCATTTAAACAGATTTTTGCACTTTATATAATAGACTTGCCTGGGTGCCTGGGTTGACCGGCTGTTTGGAGGTGTGTGCTGAGAAAAAAAAAGAAAATGGTAGTAGAGATGCAGGCTCGAATCCACACCGAGAAGGAGGAAAAGAATATGTAAAAAACCGTAACGTCTTTGCTGTTGCGCCCATCGCCAAACTGGAAGTGACAAATGTTTAAATAAAGGGTAGTCAATTGAAAGAGATGACATTTGAAAATATCGGCACAAAAAGTGACCCTTTACTGTAGAAAAATGCCAAGTTGAGGGTGAAGACATAATGTTTATAACCAATTTTCCGATATTTGTAATCCGAAGGGTCGGCCTCAAAACAATACCGATCTCGTGAAAATTTATTGCAGTTGTCAAAAGTTTTAGACAAACACACAAACATACATGCATGCATATATATATATACATATATATATATATATATATATATATATATATATATATATATATATATATATATATATATATATATACATACATTTAAACAGACAGAAGATTGGCTGAAAAATATTTTTTTTTTAAATCATACCCCAATTTCGACCCCTAATCATTTATTCTTTGGAGGGCAACTCAAGTTAAAAGTTTGCTCCACATCCGCTTATATTGTCTCAAAATATAAAATAAAATAAATCATATATATATATATATATATATATATATATATATATATATATATATATATATATATATATATGTGTGTGTGTGTGTGTGTGTGTGTGTGTGTGTGTTTTATATTTTTTATTACCGGTTTTTTTCTGTTTGGTTACATATATTTCGGATGTTGCACCGTGTTGCGATCTTACAGGTTCGTCACACCTTACAGAAATGGTTGGTTAGTATTGGGAATAATTGTTTTAAAACAAAGGGAAAGAAAAAATAAGGGAGTTTTGGGGTAGGTTTTTTGGGGAAGGCGGCTAATGACAATATTTCAGTTTTGAAGGTTAAAATGTGTAAGGTTGTATTGTGTGTGTAGGAGTAGCAGATTCAGGTAGGCTTGGGTGGAGATATGTGGATATAGGGAGGAGTAGATGGAGAGAGGATGGTAAAGAGAAAAGAGAGAGGGTAATGAGAGGAGGGGTGAAATAGGAGTTTCAATTTTGGGGTTTTAAAAATGTGACTACTTTTTTCCTTGTTCAATAAGGTATATTAATTAGATGAGAGGGAGAGAGAGATTGGGAGAAGGAAAGTTGGGAGGAAATGGGGGGGAAAGGGTTAGTGTAGCTTCCATGTTTGGCAGTTAGAATGTTTCATTTATGGTTTTCATGGTCGCTGTTCATTTCATAGTGGGTTGTTTTAAAGGAGTTAAGAGTTAATACAGACGTTGACGAACGCATTAAAACGCATAATACATATACATACATATTACACACCAATATGTAGACATATAGGCGCACACATATAAAAGCAATGTCCACGCAGACGTACATGAATCTACATGCATACATATACACGCAACTCTCGTACACACACACACCCACACACATATATATATATATATATATATATATATATATATATATACATATACAGATATAAATGCATGCTCACACACAAAAACACACACATATATATATATATATATATATATATATATCGCTTTTACGCTGATAAACATGTATTTGAACTATGCCTATGTTTTAAATTTCATCCTATTCAAAATTGTTTCCCCGGCTGAAAATCAAATTGATTTTGTTTCACAGGTCCGAATATCGTGTATACCATTTTAAATTGCGTATAATACAACTTGATAAAGTAGTGGGGCCGTTCAGGGATATAGATTGAGATTTACTCTATATGCATCTTAGAATGCTCTGCCATTATAGACAATGTAGAATATAGCGAAGAAAGCTTATCATCACAGAAGAAAAATTAACATAACAAACACTTAATTACCGACTTATTTAAAGGATTACACAAATTGGTACACACAAATCTGACTGAACAATGATGACGTGGGCAAAAAAAATACAATATACATGTAAACTGTTTGTAACCTACGTCTGAACACATACGTGTGAAATTTCTAAATATATGTTCGCATAAAAATTTTGGAAAGGTGAAACCGTATTTAAATAGATCAACGCATGCGAAAAATTCTGACACATGTAAAAACACAAAAGTATGTAATAGATACGTACACTGATAGATGTGTGTGAAAGTATGTATGCAGGATGAGGGATGAGTGAGAGATGATTATGTATGTACAGGTATAACTCCATGTGAAAGCTGATAACATATGTACGATAATAAATGTGTGTGATAGGAGATGATCGAAGTACAAGTATGGCTGTATTTGAAGGTTAAAAATATATGCGTGAAAGATGGTAACGGACGTACGAAATGAATGTGTGCGAAATGTAATAATGTATGTACAATCTCAAATATGTGATAGAGGATAACAGACTTCTAAATGTGTGTAACAAGTGAACGCCTATGTAATAACATAACTATATGTGAAGGTGAAAATGTTATGTAATCGCCTGACAACGTCGACTAGAAAGAATTATCTCTCTCTCTCTCTCTCTCTATATATATATATATATATATATATATATATATATATATATGTGTGTGTGTGTGTGTGTTTAGCGGAATAACAAACGATAAAGAGCGAGCATTGTATTTGGAGAAGTATGAAAGGGTCATACTGTGATATGAATCAAACTCTGTAACTGATCAAGTTGCATTGGGGTGTGTGCGAGTGGGGACCGTGTTTAGCATATCAGGAGTTCCGATTTTGAGTAACTTAGTTAATTTTTATTGAGTTTGGTTCAGGATGTAGAAAAGACAAGATGTCTTTAAATACCCCCATAAGAAGGCGAGGGTTCCAAATGGAACCACAAGCCAATGTTAACTATTACCTCAAGTCTGCTCGAAAGAAATGCCAGGAGAGTGAATAAAAATATATAAAACAACCACTCTTCTTAGGTTCCTATCCTGCATGAGTCTTTGATTGTAACAGAACCATCTCCATCAAGATGATCGACGAATTCTCCAGAAGGTACCAGCAGAAGACAGGTATGTCGTTAGGTTCGTGTAATCCTCTATATATTCTGGCGCACACACACACGCAAATACACACACAAATACACACACACACACACAAAGACACACATCCGGAGACTAGACGAGCACGCTGTAAAAATAAGCATTAACAAGACAAACACAGGCTTGAAAATGCAGACCGTTAAATAAAGAATTTTAATATACAGCTAGAGAAACAGAACCCAAAATTAAGTATTTAAGGCCAGAGACATCGGTAAATAATTTGACAATAAGGTATGTACGGACACGATTATGTAAAGTGGATAACGTACATACTGATATAAAACACGGAACATATGATAAAGTACCTAGACATCTAAATGTCTCTTAAAAAGGATAACCTATTACGAACAAAATATATGTGATAGGTGATAACGTAGTACAGGCAATGTTTATCAAAGGTGGTTTCGTACGACTAATAAGAAACGGAATACTAATATTACGTATATATGTATGAAAGGCGACATCATATTTACAAAAATAAATGGATATGAAAGCTGATAATGTACGTACAAATATCTACGTATGTGAAGGCTCCAGCCTTCAAGAAGAGTTATAACTTGTTTTGTAAAATGTAAAAACACACACTTTGTAATAGTGCCTGCTCTATACTGGAGATAAAGCATTTTTGATTATTAATCGAACTTTGAAATTGATTAGTCCTGTAAGTAATGCTACTAAAACCAATTTTCTAATCCCGACTCTCGAAAAATATTATTTCAGTGACCAGTAAAAGAAAACAGGTCGCTTGCTGGGTAAAATATTAAATCATTGAATATAATTAAGGATGTCTCCAAAGTACTACTGACCATAATTACTCGCTAAAATGGTTTTGTAGTTAAAAACATATGAATCAATTCAAATATTTTTTCCTAATTCAACCGTTTACTTGAAAAGACATCATGAGGTTAAAATTTGAGACGGTGAAATCGTGATGGGAAAATTAAGAGATTTAATAAAAATAATAATAATAATAATAATAATAATAATAATAATAATAATAACAACAACAACACTAACAACAACAGTAACAGCAACAATAATAATAATATTAATAAACTGGCGATCACTAACTTAGTATTGTGATCTGCACAAACAAAACACTGACTGACGATAAATAACTTATTAGTATTGTGATCTGTATCCACCTGGCACTGGCTGGAGATAACTAACTTACTAATATTGTGAGATGCATCAACCATACACTGGCTGGCGATAACTAAATTATTAGTGTTGAAATCTGCACTCAGCATACCCTTTCTGGCGATAAATAACTTATTAGTATTGTGGCCTGCACCCAGCGTACCTTAGCTGGCGTTACATAAATTATTAATATGATTATTCTTACATACCATACCCTGGTTGGCGATAAATAACTTGTTACTATTGTGATCTGCACTAACCATGCATTGGCTGGCTATTACTTATCGATTTGGCACTTATTTATTAGTCATTTTCGAACACCCCGTCCTTATACTAAGAGAATTCAGTATAATAACTGTGTGTGCGATTTTGAATATTCCATTTTTATTTTAAGTGATGTTCAGGATGGTAACAGTCGAAGCGAATAGGCGCATAAATAATAGTAATAATAATAATAATAATAATAATAATAATAATAATAATAATAATAATAATAATAATAATAATAAAGATACATACAGAAAGGCAGATTGACTGACAGATAGATAGATTGATATAGTGATAGATAGATAGATAGATAAATAGATATGTACATTAATATCGTAAAGTACCTCGTTCATGACCTCTTACACATGATTATTAGGGCGTGATCATGCATAGCACTACTCTTTTGGGGCAATATCTTATTCATTTCCAGATATTCACAGACGGCATTGCCTGGTAGAAAAATTAATATAAACTTTTAAATTATGACAGTTTCATGTATTAATTATTATCTTGTACTCAATATGGAGTCGGGGACTCCCTCCATTGACTCGATCATAAGATACCCTTAAATCTGAAATTTTAATTAATTAAAATTTCAGAATTATTATAGTTCAAATTCTCTGTTGATTATTATACTGTAACTAATATATATATATATATATATATATATATATATATGTGATTTCAAAAGCTTTAAAACTAAGTTTGGTGCCATCAGATAGAATCGAAAACACAGCCTGAAGTCCTTAAACTTTATTCATTCCCGTAAGATCCTAGTCCATACGCATATTACACATAAAAAACGCTTTTTTTTCGTGTATAATATTATAAAAGCATATATTTTATGCAGGAAAATAACACAATTTTTTTAGATAGGAATCACTACTTAGCAAGGCCCGGGGGCCACTCAAGGATAAGGTTTAATGGGTATACATTAGTTAATGTTATTATAGCGTAGTAAACTTAAGTAGTGCAGCTTTTGTAAATTGGATTACTTAGATTTTTTTTACGTTCAACTTGAAGACAATCAAATTGTAGTCGGCTGGAAAGCAGCAAATCGCAAGAGAGTTCCACAGGCGTGCAGTTCTAAGAAAAAAGGTTTGTTCGTGGAATCTACATTTAGGATTAGGCACAGATAAAGAGTGTAGGAAATTATTGATAGTGATTTTGACTAGACGGGTGTTGTTCGTGAAAGTTTGGCGAAGGAAAACTATAGATTGAAGCTCAATTGAGCACTTGCCACGAGGAAGACAATTACACAGAGACAGGCTGGCAACGTCTATTCTGTGAGAAAGAGGTTGCAGCGAAGAGAAAGGGGCACCCCCCACGAATACGAAGTCTGTTTTGAGCTCTATCACGGCAGGATGAGCTGCTTCTAGTAGCTCCTACCAATATATGGAATCAGTACTACATCGTTGGCCGTACCTGGCTTTAATATAGGTAGAGAATTTTATCAGGAGTGAGATATCTACTGGAGCGGTAAAAGGATTCCCAACATTTTTCCAGTGACCTTGGCAATGGATTAGATACACGTGTTCCATTTCAGGTCAGGAGTAAAGGTCAAGCCCAGAAGTTTGTCAAAACATGAAACCTCCTCAACACGGGAAGCATTCATTTGTACCGATGCCACATTGGCATCCGAGTATAGATTGTGTAGAGATAGAAACTTGGTTTTAGATGCATTAAGAGTAACACGCCACCTTTTCCCCATTGTACCACATGCTCAGAATCAGAGAGGATAGAATCAGAAAGAACGTGGGCATATGCGGTCATAATGTGCTACCATAGATTGTAGTATCGTCCGCATAAATGTCTACGAATTATGTAAAGATGTGCATTGGAAGACCATTAATGTAGATTAGGATGAGAGTTAAGGCCAGAATAGGCCCCTGAAAGACTCCAGCATTTATACTGAGAGATTCTGATATCTGCCCATCAACCACTAATCTTATGAACCTATCGGAGAGAAATGATATAGTAGACTAATGTCTGCCAAGTTCCACTTTTTTACAATTATAACCATTATCAAGTATTTTTACAGGTAAAATTAAAAGGAAAGAATAATTCACTGATCCACATTGTTTATATATCAAATATCACGTCTCTAGAACAAAATTGACAGAGTAATGGCGACTGTGCCTTACAGAGGAAGAGAGAGATATGTAATATCAAGTATATATTATTATTATTATTATTATTATTATTATTATTATTATTATTATTATTATTTATATATACATATATTATATATATATTTATACACATAAAGTAATATATGTATATATATATATATATATATATATATATATATATATATATATATGTATATATGTGTGTGTGCGCGTGTGTGTGTGAATTTATATATACGTATGTATGGTTATGTGTTTTTATTATATAAGCATTTTGTCATAATATATATACATATATATATATATATATAATCTTAAGTAAAAGGGTTAAGAAATAGTTAAATTGAAAACAATAAACACGTACACCAATTAACACGTTTATTATTTAACTAAGTCAATTTGCCTTTGATATGCAGAAAATCACTACCTTTGAAATAATGTCGTCTATCTTGATAAATCATTATCTGGGAAATACTTTTTTGTACATTGTGCATAGCTTTATTCCTTCCTATTACTAAATGCTGCCAGCTATAATCTCATTGACACTTACACTTTCTTAACACACACGCGGGGAGGACAGCACATACACACATATAGACATGCATACATTCATAAATGCATACATATATAAATACATACATACTGACATAAATGCACGCAGAATTTGAGACACTAGGATTGTGACAGAGATTGAGAGTGAAAGAGAGAGAATATCTGTTCTAGCACAAATGTCGGATTCATATGTAATTTTGTATAAATGAGGATTGACTTCGGTCTATTCAATACGCTGATAAAAAAACATGCGCCGTGTTACACGTATATAATGATATATTATAATTATGCTTTTGTCGAGACAGCACATGTTTCTTTTAGATGTGATATAATTAACAAAGCAATAATATTCCAGGTTCTATAAAGACCACGTGGTTTTGAGCAACAAAAAACATGAAGATTGTATTAATGACTTTTTATCTGTATATACGACAAAAATGTATTTCCAGTTTTATATTTAGAGAAAATGTGCGATTCTTTTGAGCATGCTAGAAATAAGTGTACCTATTACCATTCGGAGGATGTTGCCCCAGTTTCTGAAGATAGCTTCATAGAATTCAGTTTTTTGTTGAATATTGTTTGCCATTTTTATAAACATATATTATGATCGATCATCAATCATTTTCAATTGCGTTCAAGTCTGGTGAGCATGCAGGATATTCCGAGAGATGGCGACTATTTTCCTGCCGAAAGGTCAACGTCTGTCTTTCAGCATAGATTGCAGCATTATTCTGTTGGAATAACCATCCATCCTCATACAAACCATACCTTTCCGTCATCAACGATGGTTTTTATAGCTTGCTAACATAACCAGCCGCTATTTGACGACCCTGCACCACTTGGAGCTCCATAGTACCTCTGTAAGAAAAGACACCCGAATTTATTAGGGATACTCCATCGCCATGACGTGAGGAGAAAATTGAAGGAGGCATGTTTTCGAAAGCCATCAACACCATCTAAGATGATTTTTTTCTCATCAGGAAATATCACTTGTTTTCACTTTTCAACGTCCATTGTTTGGCATTCAGGACCAGACCTAAAGTTCAATATCCTTTTTTGCAGCATCAATATAAAATTTCTCTGGTAGCTAAAATGATTTAAAAACTTAAAAAAAAAAAAATTAATTTCATTTTCTATGTGTATTACTTATAGCAAATGGGGTGCAAACCTTTTATAATATTTGCTAATATTTTCCTTCGAGGAGATGTATAAACATCGAAAACTCATGGCCTCAGGAAATATATTTTACTGTACTGTATTCCTCGTTTCGCATAATATAAAATTTCTATATTTGAAATTTAACTTCTCCAATTCACAAGTTTTAAATTCCTAAATTATGATTAATTTGCTCTATCTAGTATATTGAGCATTTTATTTAAGCTGGGGTAGTCTTATACAAAATATTACATCCGATTATATTTTGTAAGACTGATGATCACTGGATTTGCACACCAGTAGATTTATTGTATTTCATTATTCTGAATAATATATATGCATATATATATATATATATATATATATATATACATATAAATATATATATATGTGTGTGTGTGCGTGTTTGTGGGGGGTTGTGGGTGTGTGCATGTGTGTGTTTCGTGTGTGTGTGTTTCGTGTGTGTGTGTGTTTGTGTGTGTGTGGAGTGGATAGATGAAAACAGAGCACTATTAAATAATGTCCTGCTCAAATGACCGACAAAATGCAAGATGAATCTAGGAATAGCAAGAGAGAAAGACGGTTATCGTCTTCCAAGGCACAATACTCTCAGTGAGATTCTCTCACGGGCAGAGTACATTTCGTAAATTGCACATCTGAAACTGACAGTAAATCGACATCTGACAATAAAGGTTAATTTGAGAAAATGGCCGCCGAAAGCGACACATGTGCAGCATAGTATCGTTCGTTGCCATAGGAGATTATACACGTCCAATCGAAGGCGAGGCGACCCATCTTACAGTGTACAGTCGCCTTGCGGTGCCAGATTTTGCAGCTGACAAACACGGAACGAAATGTTGAAATGCTAGTGCGTTGGATAAGTTTATGTGCCGAATAAGACTTCTCCAACCAAAGTTAAGATCTGCATTAAGCAATTTCATTCTTTATCAACACAATTACCCAGAACACATTGCAGTGTAAATATATAATCCATAATTCTCCTTAAAGCGTTTATATGTTTTGTGGATGTGATTGAGTGTTGTAAATCTTCCTCAGCAACAAGAAATTTCTTCTGTGAAAAACAAACATTTTTAAGTCAGTTGACGAGGCCCTGTGGATTTGAACAATCATATAGCCGAAAAATTAGAATGCCCAGTCTTGCTAGTTTGTATATTTGTATTGTAAAATAAATAAATATGTTGATCTTATTTTATTCAGCACTTTTATTTAACTCGCTAAATACATGTTTTTTCCTCTTGATATACATGGTGTATACATACATACATACACATATATATATATATATATATATATATATATATATATGTGTGTGTATATATATATAAATATATATGCAGATAAATTTATGTATATGGATACACAAAGGCACAAATATATATATATATATATATATATATATATATATATATACTAGCAAAAGTATTTGTCGTTGACTGGGTTCAAAAACATCCTACAGAAAATTGATTCTGATTCATGAAAGTATGATAGGTTATGAAAAGGAAGGGTTTAAATAGATAGCTTCGAATTTGGGAGTATCAAAACCAAAGCAAAATATGATGAAAGTAAAAAGAAAATAGAAAAAAAAAACATAATTTATTATACCATACCTGCTCACACTGAACCACACTATTCTGTAGATTATATCAATATTATCACAATATTATGTGGCTCTATATTTAAAAAAAAAAACCTTGTTTAACTTTGTGACATATTTTCATTCTATGGAGCCCAGGCGCGAACGCAGGCCCCACAATTTCATTATATCATCCATATTTAAGTTAAAACATACTTATCATAGTAGTATTATGTACATCTACATCAAAAACACTTGTAAACTTTTTTTTTATTTTAATTTTTTTATTTCCATACTTTATGGACTAGGCGTGTACGCAGACCCCACAATTTTAAGGAATCATCATCATGCCAGAACAAACATACCAATTCCTGTGTCTCGATACATCTTCTATCATTATATATGATCGGTTTTCTATAATAGTCAACCATATAGGAACCTATTCGTGACCAGACATACACACAGACGTTCAGCTTTATAAATAGGGATATAAATACCTATGTATATACCACACACGTTCCAAAAAACATGCTTCCTATTTTCTTACTCCGTCCGATTGGATCAGCAGTGATTCCTAATGCCAATGTTTTAATGGCCGAACATATGTCATCATGACTTGATAATGTCAGCTCTCTGTTGGTGATATATAGTGTGAATATCGAAGAAACCCTCCCCGTCATTGACCTGCGTCAGAATCACAGTAGATGCATTGAATTCCTCCATAAATGAAAGGTTAATCTGATCAACATTAACTGAAACCTATTGAAAAGTTTCCGAAGCCGATGGATTTAATGTCAGCACGGTAAGGAGATTATTTAAGTGTGGTGACAGCAATGTGAATGACGAACAGAAACTGGTATTTTTCGACTAAACTATAACAAGAGACTAGTAAAAAAAAACCTTTGGGAATTGTTGTAACTGTGTAAATGTAAATACTAGAGCAGGAAAAGTTGCAAGTAGTAATAGTACCATTTCCTAGATTTCAACAGAATATGAGGCTTTGCGTTTTCTCGACCACCGTATATATATATATATATATATATATATATATATATATATATATATATATATATATATATATATATATATATATATATATATATATTTAAAGTGATGGTTGTGTAGTTCCAACGAGAGAAAAAATGTATATTTAAAAGAGTGTAGCCATCAACAATTGTGGGTTTTTTTTTAAGGTTTTCATCATAAGCTCGAAACGCGTTATAAAAATATTTTAAAATAAAAATATGATGAAAACCTTTAAAAAAACCCACAATTGTTGATGGCTACACTCTTTTAAATATATATATATATATATACATATATATATATATATATATATATTTAATACTTTTATTTTTACTATAATGATTAAATATATGTATATATTCAATAATTTTTTTTACTATAATAATTAAATACCTACAGACACTAGTGTTTCATCCTTTCGGGAATTTTCAGTGCAGGGTGTCACGATTAACACCAGTCAAGAAATTTCAACTCGGCAGCACGAGCCATCTCTGGCTCGATTAGCAAATACCGTATCCATTCCGCTACCAATAATATACCATGTGAAATAACGTTGACCATTTTACTTTTAAATGCTCTTTACGTTAGTCAGAAAGTGATCTAATCGTTATACGATGATCTATGCAAAAGAGCTAAATTGACCGACTTAATTCAAATGCTTAACGATAAGAAACGAGTTTCTTAAAGGGGCTGTCATAATAATTGTTTTACTACAATTATTAAATACCTACACACATAATAAATAATTAGATTTATTGAGTTAATTGGCATATTGTAACTGATATTTTTCTCCACTTAAATAGACCATTTCGTAGTTTACAATCCCATCTCACTTAAATAAGTCAATGCTATAGTAAAGACAAATTCGGTAAAAAAAGAAAAGAAATTATGCTAATTTATTTAGAGGATATGAAAACTTTATTTCAAAATCATTTCCACCGTGTTATAAATCCAGACTTATTGCATGTCCAATTATTGCATATATTCAAACAAAAAACATATAAATAATTAGATTTATTGAGTTAAAACTGAAACTCTACCATTCGTTAATTTATTGATGGTTTTTCCTTCACGGCGGTTAAACTTATTTCAACAAATCTTTACGGTGAATATGACTTAAATTCCTTTCCAAAGCTGTACTCAAAACTGCACATTTCCTTTTCAGTTTTTCCGCTTTTCACCTTGTACGTTATATATGCTATTATTTTACGTTATATATGCTATTATTTTATTTCCATCATATTTGTTTTTCTGAAACGCGTATTCAATTGTTAGCATTAATATCTCTGAAAACGATACACAAGCAAAGAAATATTGTCGCGCCGCCAAATGGAAAACTTTTCACTAAGTGACCCCCCTCCCCCTAAAGTAGCCTACCCAGTCCCTACTGATTAGATAGCATCTTGGTACCACAAATGAAATTTGACCGTGCGGGGCCTATGGAAACAACCCCCCTGTTTGTTAGTCTCGAGTGTACAAGAAAAAAAAACCCTAAGCTAAGTAAAGTCCTTAACTGTGTCGCATGAAATTAAAACAAATAATCTTTACATTTCCAGGCGTATTGTAACTGATATTTTTCTCCACTTAAATAGACCATTTCGCAGTTTACAATCCTATCTCACTTAAATAAGTCAATGCTATAGTAAAGACAAATTAGGTAAAAAAAAGGAAAGACATTATGCTAATTTATTTAGAGGATATGAAAACTTTATTAAGTACGATACTTAATATAATCAGCCATCGAAAGGCCATTTTTTTTTGTAAGAAAAAAAATTAAAATAACGTTAATAAGATATCAGTGACCCCCCTTCCTTGTACACTGCCATCTCCTTTCCGGACACCTGTTCCGAACCTATGCTCTTGATCCATCATTTCATCAATATACGAAGACGATGGGCTCCTATGTCTTACACAACAATTTATCAGTCTGTACAATTGCCTATAAACTGATATCATCAAAAATTAGATAAGCTGTTTAAATTTCCTCTTTTGACAAAATTGCCAATCGAAATCCAAACGGAGTTTTCTTTACAATAGAGGATAGAACTGAAGCAGTATACTTAATATGTACAATACGTGCGTACTAAACTACAGCACCTTTGCTTACTATATAAATTCGCCTATACTGAATCCTCATCAGCTCACAACTTTCTTTATCCCCAGACTCTTAATTTCTCAAATCTTATATCACCAAGACATCCTTCTGAATAGATAGTAGAATTCTCCTGAGCAGCTCAACATCCAGTGATCATATATCTAATCCTCATGAAATTGCTTATATCACTCTGAATATTACCTGAAATTTTCATTCTATCCCTAAGCTTAGTAGAACACCTCATAATACTCTATTCAACTACTTTTAAAATTAGATACACCCAGTTGCAATATTAGAAGTGCTTCGTCCCTGACCTAGACTACGGACTTGTACAACAAACCATGAAACTATTGTACCTAAAAATCCTCTCAAAACTGCAAAATACTGCTGGTTGTATACTAAGTACCTCCTATAGATACTTTACCTCCAATATGACTGCCTTGTCTGTTTTGCATGACAAACCTTTTTATTTTTACTTAAATTCTCTTTCTCCTGATCACTAACAAATCAAACTGCTCTATTTCTCAAGTTGCCACTAAACCTAATACGTTACACGTAACTTAGAGGGGTCCTTGCTCTCCGCCCTTGACCCTAACAGACTCGTAAATCGATACCCATTAACAACCAAAATTTCCTAGGCATGCTCCTGATTATAACTCCTAACCCATAACTAAGCTTCTTAGTAAATACTTACTAGCCCTAGTCCTATACACAGACTTAAAGTAATCTATAATGAACAGCAACCATTAATATCTCTTTGATAAGAGATAGTATTGCAATAATCATTACATAAACTAAACCGGTGCTCATTGGAATAAAATACTTCCAGATATTAAGCGAAAGGCGAAGTCATTCTCCTTCGTTGTAGTCTAAAGGCAACCTACTCAAATTGTCTAAAATTCTATGCATTCGTATACAATACTACTTATCCATCCAACTATATTTAACTATACTTACAGAATATGCAATAACCTATATCTATCAGGTATAACTGTATTCCATATCAAATGTTCTCTTGTATCTATACTGAGCATATCTTATCTTTCAGTCTTACAAAATATTCGGTTTGGGCACCAAATCAGAATTTCTAATAGCAAGTAAATCATACCCTAACACTTTATCCTTACCCTAAACCTACTAAACCATGACTAATCATCAATTCCTCAACTTACAAAACTATATCTAACCATACATTAACTCGTCTCTCTCAATCCAATACTGTAGAAAATTTAGCTGCTTCAACTGCACGAATTTTTACCTATACCCTCTCCCAGCAAAAATGAAAATGGAAGCATAGTAATGCCCTTTTTTAACCAGGTTTGAGGAGTGAAATTTTTCTGTAGAAGTTAACCTAAATGCCCGATTTTTTTCAGGAGATATAAACCTAAATAACCAATAAATATTAACTACCCATGCGGGGTCGCAGAAATACCTGGATAGGGACCCAGGCGCGGGGCGAACCCCCTCGGAGCTGATAGACCCGTAGGTCTTCCTAGGTCATCAGTCTAGGAGAAGGAAAACTCTGAAACTAAACCTAGGGGAGGGAGGCCTCTTCAGTCCTGGACGACAACCTTCCTAGAGCTGGTGACTCAAACAAATCACCGGTTGGCAAACCTAAACTGCTTAAGGAGGAGATAGGCTCTGTCTATCGCCCGGCTTTCATACTCCTTCTTTGCCTTTTGGCCAGGCGCAGAGGTACTATCACAGGGACTCGGCTGAATCACCCAGTGGTTGACCTTGTTTCCTGACTAGGGCAATGAACGCCGCTTCTCCCGCGACATCCCATCCCCCTAAACTGGACACAGTGGGGTGCTTCAGTGCCATATATGTCGGTGCAGTTGGACTGGGCTAGCTTTGCCTAACGGATTGAGGGTACCGCATTGACAGTTCCTGGCTTCTGTTTCCGACTGATAGTACAGGAGCCCTAACTCTTTGGTAGCGCTTAGAGCGGCTGCTCCATCAACAGTTGTAAAATATCGGGATGTTTGTAGTGCCATGTCGCGCATGGAAAGGGACCCTACACTCATTCCCGGTGGGCTTTCCTGAGGCCACAATCCTGTGGGTGAGGACAGCTGATAGTCCACTTGTATTGCACGTCTGGTATTCTGCACAGCTACTTGTCCAGCACCCCCTTACTCACTCACCCTAACTGAAACTTTCAAATAAAATAAAATGAAATGACAGCTTAAGCAAAAGTTACGTTTAAACCAGGATCAAACTCAAAGAAAACCAACCTGCCTCCTCCCTTGAGGCTTGCATTTACTAATATCCGCGGGCTTAGAACTAACTTAGATGATGTTGAGTCATTTCTCCTTGTAAACACCCCGGATATCTTAGCATTAAGTGAAACTAACCTTCACTCCTCCATTCCCTCTAACCACTTTAACATGCCTGGTTATCTCCCACTCTACCGTAAGGACTCGGACAGACATATGCATGGACTTGACTCTAAGTCCATGCATATGTTTGTCCGATTTTGTAACACCCTCCCCCTGACTAGAGAAATAAAACTAGAATCAGAGGACCAGGCCTTTATGTGCTTCAGACTAAATATGCAACCCAATATTAGCTACTTGTATTTTCTCTACCGCTCTCCCTCAAACCAAGACTATACCCTAATAAACAAAGTCTCAGACAGCATAGATATAGAACTCTCCCTCGATACTAGCGCACAAATACATGTATTTGGTGACTTCAATGTCCACCACAGTAATTGGCTAGGATTCTCTAATCATACAGACGTAGCTGGTAGCGCAACACATAGCATCTCTATATCCCGTTCCCTATCTCATTTTGGTTACATTTCCGACACGTTTCCCAAACCAGCAAGATCAACATGCCTCATTCTAGATCTCTTTCTGACAACGGTTCCCAATGACTGTACAACAAATGCCCACAGCCCACTCGGGAATGCTGATCACGCTGTGATAATGGTAGAAATCAGCCTAAATTCTTGCCCTAAAACTGAAGACCCACTACTCAAAACAACGAGGTATTACAAAAAGGCTGATTGGGAAGCCGTCAGGGAGCTCATCAGAGATGCCCCATGGCAAAATATCTTTACTCTTCCAGCGGAACAGTGTGCAAATGAGACCACTGAATGGTTCAAAACTGCTATTGAAGCACATGTTCCCGCACGGAAATTCTATAGCAAGCCCACCTCCCCCCAATGGTTTACTTCTGCTTGTGCAGCTGCCATTTGTCAAAGACAGCATGCGTTCCGCAGATTCAACCGATATAAGTCCAGCTCAAATAAACATAAGTTCATAGAAGCTAGAAATAATTGTAAGAGAGTGATAGAGACAGCTAAGACAGATTACTCTGAAACCACCAGAAAACGAATCGAAGCACAGAAATTAGGAACCCGGGATTTTTGGAAAATCTACAACAGCGTAGTAAATAATGGACAGTCAACTATTCCCCCATTATAAAACGATCATGAGGTTGCTTGCACGGCAACTGACAAGGCTAATCTGCTTGTCAGTCGGTTTGCCTCAAACTCCACACTGAACTCGGTACACCACTCACTCCCTAATCTTCCTCTGCGAACAGACGCCTCACTAGACGATTTGAAAATCACCCCTTCTCAGGTACATACTATTATAAAAAACCTAGACACCTCAAAAGTATGTGGACCAGATCTCATCCCGGCTGTGCTATAAAAAAAATGCTCTGCCGAGATTGCTCCAGTTCTGTCGAAACTTTACAATAAATTCCATAACGAATCTTGTTTTCCCGACTGCTGGAAAACCGCCTCTGTGGTACCAGTCTTCAAGAATTCTGGTGAAAGAACTGATCCACTAAATTATCGCCAAATTAGCCTCCTCCCGCTTTTCGCCAAAATATTTGAGTCCTTAGTTAATCAAGCCCTAGTCCTAACAGCTGCTAAACTCCTGACTGACAAACAATTTGGATTCAGGCAAGCCCGTTCAACAGCAGATATCTTAACTGTAGTTGCTGAACGTATATACCGTTCATTGGATAAAACAGGGGAGGGTAGATCGGTGGCCCTCGATATATCTAAGGCTTTTGACAGGGTATGGCACGATGGTCTTCTAAGGAAAATTAGATCATATGGAATCACTGGAAGAATTCATAATGTAATTAAATCCTTCTTAAGTAATAGAAAAATCAAAGTTGTCCTCGACGGTCGTACGTCCAAACAATACGACATAAATGCGGGAGTACCTCAGGGGTCTATCCTTGGACCTCTATTATTCCTGATATTCATAAACGACCTCCCTGATAAAATTGTTTCGGAGATGGGTATATTTGCCGATGACACCACTCTCTATAACAGATATAAGGGGAAAACAAATGAACACATATCCAAGGAAATGGCAGAAACGCTAGAGGATGACCTCCAATCTGTAGTGGAATGGGGACAAAAATGATTGGTCACATTCAATGCTGCTAAGACTAAGCTTGTTTCCTTCAATAACTACAAGAAAGATTCTCTGCCGCCAATAGCAATGGCCAAGAACACATTACCTGAAAGTACTTCTTTTAAACTCCTCGGCCTAACGTTTACAGGGAATATGAACTGGAATAGATACATTGAGAGCATTGCCAAGGCTGCTGCAAGGAAGGTTGGCTCCCTCTACCGTGCTAGAAAACTACTTACGCCTGACAGTATCGTATACCTCTATAAGGCAATCATTCGCCCACGTATGGAATACTGTTGTCACATCTCGGCTGGTGCATCTGCTTCTTGTCTCTCGCTCCTGGACAGGGTTCAAAAGAGAGGCGCCAACCTGATAGGTCCTGAACTGTCATCTAGGTTTCAGCCTCTGTCCAATCGACGAGATGTTGCATCCCTCTGCCTGTTCTACAAATACTTTAATGGTGAATGCGCTGACGAACTGCAAACACTTCTACCTCCCCGACGGAACTACCCCCGACAAACCCGACAAGCTACTAAGTCTCATCCCTTTACAGTAGAGATCCCTAGGTGCAAGAAAGCCTTTTACTCCAATAGTGTCTTCCACAGAACTGCGGGTCTTTGGAACTCCCTTCCGGGATTCTGCTTTCCCAACTGCAATGATATGCAGAAGTTCAAGGGTAATGTTAACACACATCTTTCTACTCATCTCCCTTCATAATGATCCCGCTAATTAAGTCCCTGATAGTAGCCCCCTGCTTCAAAGTGGCACTGTGCCTTGTTTGGGGTGAAAATTGAATTAAAAAAAATAAATTAGTGTTTCATCCTTTCGGGAGTCTTCAGTGCAGGATGTCACGGTTAACACCAGTTGTGAGATTCGAACTCGGCAACACGAGGCATATATATATATATATATATATATATATATATATATATATATATATATATATATATATATATATATATACATATATAGTCTTGGAAGTTTTTAACCTTTAAAACTATAAAAAAATATTTTTTATCATTCGTTATAAAACCATCTAGTCAGTAAGTCATTTAATCACCTGCAATCACTGCATCAACTCGCTCTCAAATTTACTATAATACCAATAATTTTTTTCAAGGAACCCTCAGTTGTTTACTATGAAACACTGTTTCGGGGATTTAAAAAACAAAACAGTATATTACATCATGGCTCCGCATCAGGGTTGATCAAACACCACCACCCTTAATCTGAGGAAGAAGACATGTTACAAACATTTGATCCAATTTTCTAATCTTAATTTCAATTACTAACATGTTCATACTATAAAAAATGAATTTCTTAACTGTGCGATTCATCAATTTCCACATTAAAATGGATACTTTTTTAATTTTTTAATTTATCAGTCTTGTATTCATAAGATTAGGATTAATCCATTTAACTACTAAAAACCCCTAATATGAGTAGTATTTAGTATATTTACATTCTTATTTAAAATTAGATATATAAAGGTTAAAAATATTTTTACATATATACATTTTTTTTTATTAATTTGAATTTATTATATGCAATTATAAATACATTTTATACATTGCTAATATAGTTTTGGATTTCCTTTATCAATATAGTCTGGTTTATCTTAAACGATTCAAAAGCATCAGGATAACGACCAAATGTTTATTTAACTGTTTTAATATTTTATAGTTATCCCCACCTTGTTTTGTCATCCTTATTACTAAAGTATAAACTGGTGGTATAAAGTCTGTTAGTTTTAAAGTAACGCGAGCTATTCTCAAAAACTCTGACATAATGGTTCCATAATATATATATATATATATATATATATATATATATATATATATATATATATATATATATATATATATGCACGCAAGGAGCCCCCGAGGTTGTCCTTGATTGATGCTGCTCATCTAATATTTAACAATCTTATATTTTTAATGGCATCGAAATCAATGATATCGCCCTTTTTTCAATCGAATCGAATGATTGCGTGGCCTACTTAACTACACCTCACGGTACACCGAGATGAGGCGTCACGTTCGTCGCCACAATGATTTAGTCCACAATACCTTGTTGTCTACATTGCGCTATGGAGACGCTACTCTTGATATCATTACTATTTTTATATATAATGGCTTGAATTTAAGCTTAACATTAATAAGTCATGTAGCATTGTTAAATTGTAATTTAAATAAAAATATTTATTTAGAAAACACCCGTTTCGTATCAAATAAGTTACTTGTAATTTTATATGCCTTTCTTTTCTGCTGATGGAATTATAGTGGCTTAAATTGAAGGTTAAAATGAACAAGCCAAGTATCATGGTTGAATTGTGCTTTTAATAGAAACAGTCATTTCGAAACCCTCCCCCTCTTATCCAAGAACTTACTATTGATTTAATGTGTCTGTTATTTCTAATTGCGTAGTAATGAGACTTCTCAATGTAACACTCTATGAAGGAGAATTGTACTAAACTTCATAAAAATCGGCCCAGCAGTTCGATAGGGAAAGAACCCCTACACCCAGACAAAATTCCTTTTATATAATAATGGAAAGATAGATAGACAGCCAGAGAGATTGATATAAACTTGATGCTATACTCGAGAACTTATAAAATGTTATCTATAAAGCTGTTTACCAGTGTCTAATCAGATTACACTTTGATATCTCGTATGCATATATTGCAGTAACTTATTATGGACTGGCGTTGATAATACGCATGTAAAATAAATAGAAATAATTGTACATGCGGATAATGACTTTAATAGAAAATAAACAAATGAACTTAAAGTAATCAGCAGCTTTTTTAGTATAAATCATTTAATGGTAGGTAAAAACGAATTATAGAGCAGTTTACACGACTTATTTAAGCTAGAGTATGGCTTCTTTTCTTCAGTTCATGTTACCAAATTAATTCTTTATCACTTACGTTAAATTTTTGAATATTACATTTTGAATGTAAGGTTCATTAATGCCCTGAGCATTGAAGTGTGTTGCAGGCACTTAGTCATTTATTGAATGTATTTTCGGTTATGAAAGAGTCTGTAAATGAATCCTGAATTGACTGCTTCAATACTTGATCGTTATATTGCAATTTTTATATTTACAAATCTTCATCATTTCAATTTATTAATAGAATAAGTTAATGTAATGCGTCTTTCCGTTTTAATCAAAATGAAATATGCATATACAAGTACTTGAGCGTTCCAAAACAGGAGCAGAGAGTTAGCGCATATGCACTGAGAATGCCAGCAAAAGTCTAGTGTGTTTCCTTAATTGATGCGTTGTAAGGCAGCCGAGATTACTGTAGGACGGCAATGTCGACATTAAGCCCATAAAGTCCTCCATTGATTACGGCTCTCTTTAGTGCATCGTCAATCGTTAGATGTTGTTTATGATACCTAGACATATGATTCTGAAATTAAACTTCCAACGCGATATGATGTTTTTATTTAATAGATTTTTCTGATGCTAAATTTGGTGACCCACTTTTGGTGAGTTGTTTCTCTAATCTCCATGTACCCTGTGATGCAGGTGTGTCATAGCGGAACGGCACCTTACTGACATTGGGCTTGCCCAGCCTAAGGTGGACAGTAGCTAGCCAATATAGCGCGATAACCTCTCCCACCGTCAAAGGAAACCCCGGTCTTTTTCTTTGACACTCAAACCGGTAACTGTGGCCATCCTGTTGAGTTGGCACCTGTGATAACGCTGGATTGTACTCTCAGATGGGGCTACCTTTCCATATTACCCTGCCTGGCCAGAGTGATATGAGAAGGTAGATGCAGCACGTACAGAAGTCGCCTTTCTCAATTAAGCTAGAGGATCAAAGAGGAAGACAGAGTCGATTGAGCTTCGCAGGATATTTCGATGATAACAATATAAAAATATGTAGTCTCCATCTCCGAATTTTCTGTCGGGGTTAAGTGGCCACGCCTTTATGATGATAGCGTAATACCGCAAGGTAGCAGAGCTTTTGAATAAGAGTTGTCTTCTCTTAGTTGAGTTGCCATCAAAAGTTGTTAAGCTCAAACTGTAAGAAGAGAATGTATTTTAAACGCCAGTGAACCGCCGTTTCTCCTTCTCTCAGTAATTAAAATCAGTAAACGGACTTAGTAGCTAAGTCATAGGAGAAGTCCAAGAGCTGAACTGGGTTGTGAGATCCACACTATGAAATACTATTTTAGGGAGAGAAACCTTATACCTACCCGCTACAACCAACGGTCGTGACGACATTTGAACTTTTGTATGCAAAATCCGATCCCGCATTTTGCTAATTCCTACTCTCTAAGGAGAAGGAAAGTATTTCTCCGAAACTCCGTGGATTAAGGACTATCCACTCATCAAGTGTTTCCTTTTCAGATTAAATATGTTTTTAATTCTTTTTCAAAGTGTTTTAACATGTGTTATTAACTGTTTGCGCTTATATATATATATATATATATATATATATATATATAAATATGTACATATTTATATATATCAGAAAGGCGGTAGCACTCTATATAGGGATGGCCCGTACACGCCTATATATGCCTACAAAACAAAACTATCCAAATCTCAACTAAAATCGACTTATAAGTTTCAAAAAACACATATTCTTACAGAGAAGCGTCTTACGAATCCAGCGAGTGTCAGAACGTCGGTTAAAATGTCAAAAGAGAGAAACAAAAAGGGTACAAAAATGGCAATTGTTCTTCTTTCTTCTTTCTTTTTTCTTTTGAGACGATGTATCTCGGTGTACGAACGGTCTCTGACAACAGTTCAAGCATCAATCGACTGCTCTTTACACGGAGAAGTGCAGTGACCCATCGCTGTTTAGCTAACTCTATAATTAAATAAGATTACGTGTAATAACAAGTTTTAAACACTATATACCCAATGTAGACAGACCACTTCGAACACGGAACTTCTCTCAAAAGGGACAGCTCCAAATAATACACCGGATGCTCACAGACATTCCAGTTCGTCAGTGGCCTATATTTCTTGGACGCTGAATATTTGAGGTGAACGTTAAGGTTTTTTCTTTAAACAGTAACCCACCAGCGTTAACGAAACAACGAAATCTTTATCTCAGTTAGTCAAACTTGTTATAAGAGTAACCTATCAGCAAATAGGACGTCAAAAAACAATGTTATAAAAACAAATAATTCATCAGATTTTGGACTTTAAAATATGTACAAAATGTCAATGCGGTGACCAGGATTCGAACCTAGGTTAGTACGGCCACAACGTGGGGTCCTAACCTTTAGACGATCACGGCTAACACTGACGTCTATCGCTCTTGGCAGAAAGACAAATGACTACTGTCAAACTATTGAAAAATAAGGAGGAAACTTGAAATTCTCACGCATGCGCAAAAATACACTATAGCAACCATTGTTAAATGCAGCTGAATCTCTTCGCTCGCTAAGAAAAGTAGATCAGACCAGTTCTTCTAAGAACTCACCAAACGCCAAAGGAAATAAGTTAAATTAACCGCAAAAGAAACTGCAAGAAAATCATCTTCTAAGAACTCACTGGAAGCTGACCAAAAAGAATCAAAATCCAAGCCCTAGCCACAAAAATAACTAGATATTGTGGCGACTATACACAATCTACTAATAAAAACAAGTAAGTTTTCTAAAATAAACTACAATAAATTAACCAAGTAACCTCACACTGTCACTGATTAGGACTTCATATAAAGATAACAACTACACTATTGGTGTATATACCGTTCCACACTTTAACTATTGGTGACGGGGCAGTATCTCAATTCTACGAGAGTTGTCTTGCTATAAGATAAGTGATATTATAGTAAGATACACATAAGTGTTATATGTTTACATTTAATAAAAATGCCAAAGTCAGCACGTAGTAAAAAAGCTCAGAGAAATATAGACTATGAAAAAAACAAAGTCAAGGTATTATCTGAGCAAAAAGAATACTATCAGAAAAATGCTGAAATAATAAAAATTGAGTATCATGCAAATCCTGAGGCAAAGAAGGCTGCCTCACGTGCTGACTCAAAAGCACGGTATAACAGGGATCCCCAGGGGGAAAAACTGCCTCACGTGCTCTTTATAACAAAGAACCAGAAAAAAGAAGGCTGCCTCACGTGCTGACACAAAAGCACGGTATAACAGGGATTCTGAGGAGAAAAAGCTGCCTCACGTGCTCTTTATAACAAAGAACCAGAAAAAAGAAGGCTGCCTCACGTGCTCTTTATAACAAAGAACCAGAAAAAAAGAAGGCTGCCTCACGTGCTGACTCAAAAGCACGGTATAACAGGGATTCCGAGGGAAAAAGCTGCCTCACGTGCTCTTTATAACAAACAACCAGGAAAAAAGAAGGCTGCCTCACGTGCTGACTCAAAAGCACGGTATAACAGGGATCCCAAGGGGAAAAAGCTGCCTCATGCACAAACTATTATAACTATAAATATCAAAAACTGCCAAATCTTTGCCAAAACGCCAAAGAATGAACCAAGAAAAATTAAATAGTGAAGGTATGAACATTTTAGAACTTTATAATACTCTAACTGCTTTATCAGAGAGGCGGTAGCACTCTCTATGTAATATAGAACCGATGGAGGACCAAGAGGCAACTCCTAAGGCCCAAAACCCAAAGACCTAAAACCCAACAGGAAGCGACCTGCTACTAATGGAGGCGGCAATGAGCCGCCACCTAAAAAAGACAATACTATCATGAATGTAATTTAAAAATAAGACTGTAAGTAAAAATACTAATTAACAAGAATAAAAAAGTATTGGAAATGCAAAAGGATATAGGGATGTTATGCCAAACAGTATACAAACAAGATAGCTATGAATGGCTAGGCACATGGATATAGAATTGCATCCAAAGTATAGCCCTATAGCTTTTTACAACCGAAATGATGGCACGGAATGAAGATTGGAGAAAAGCTATAGGGCTATACTTTGGATGCAATTCTATATCCATATGCCTAGCCATTCATAGCTATCTTGTTTGTATACATTTTTGCATACCATCCCTATATCCTTTTGCATTTCCAATGCTTTTTTTATTCTTGTATATATATACACATGTACACATGTATATATATATATATATATATATATATATATATATATATATATATATATAACAAATATAATAATATATGTACACACATGTGCACATTAGATATATAGAGAGAGGTATGTATGTGTGCTTGTTTTTGTTTTTTGTTTTTTGTGTGTGTGTGTGTATGTGTGATAAATGACACGTCACAATCTCGAATCGAACATTCTTCTATGGAAAGCATATAACTTATAAAATTTTATAAAAATACATTTTTTTCTGAATATGTCGGACTCGACTTTAATGCATGAACATTCATGCGGCATGCAACTTTAACGATATTTTTTGTTAGATGGTTGGATATTTGGTCATCCTTATATTTTCAGGCAGTATGGGCTGTGTATTTCACAACTTTTGGGTATATTCATTTATTAATGAATTTATTTCTGTTGTAAAATGATCTTTAAACTTTGCGTTGAGAAGGTTACAGTTAAGTATTAGGAGTAGACTAAATCGACGTTCAGCACTAGCCTTACAGTAACCTATCAAATGACAGTTTTTCTTGGACCGAATATGCAACTCATAAACTGAACCTTGTCACACAATTTTTATTCTGGGCTTCCGTACGAATTCTTGAGTGGGCAATCAGAACAGCTCCCGATTTTATTTAATGCTGGCCATTACGTCATCATATCTGTACACTTCTCAATCTAAAAAAATCACCTAGCTCCAAACCCAAGTTTTTTTTTTCTGACGAGAATTATTCTAGGAATTTTAAGAACTCACATCTCAAATACTTACATAATGCAAGAACAAAATATTAGTTGTGTTCTTCAATAATCTTTTTGAGCTGACATTTTGGACTCACTAATCACCATACCTATTGCGAATTTTTGGATATAACTGGGTATTTACGACCATAGATTTTGGACTTTGCTGGCTTTGCTTTCATTTTATCTATAATTTTCTTACAATTTCATTCCTCGAAATTTTCAACAATTGATCATACCATCAAAAATAACCTATTTTTTGTATTTACCTTTTGCTAATTTTTCCTCTGATGAGAAGAGGTTTTATTTTGAATCTCCATGGAATAATGAAACTTCACCTTTATTTCCTTGCTTTGAATAATATATTGTAAATTTAATTGTACGTTGAGTTTTTCTACGGACATATCTTGACTCTAACAAAAATTTATTCATCGAAAAAAGAATTATCAAAATCAACAGAGTTTTGCCAACGCAAAACAAGTGTATTTTTTTCTAGAAACGTAAACATCTTGCTGATGAAGTCGGTGACTGCGGTTTTGCTATCGCTTAAATTTTGAAGCATTTTTCATGCTGAACGTTTTCGAGATATTTGAAAAAGTGGTAGTCGATAGGTGAGATGTCTGGAGAGTATGTGCCAGAGTTTCGTTGCCTATTCCGTTCAAATTCTACCGGATCAATAGGCACAATCACGGTTATATATATGTCACAATCACGTTGCCACACCGGTTTTAGCTAGATAACCGATGTTAAGAAACGGCGAACCTGGTCAGTACCAGATGGGTGAACATTTGGGAAGGCGAAGCGCTGTATACACCTCTAGGTAAAATACCAGGTTGGGAAACTGCGGCGGTCTATCTTTCACTCGAGGGTAGATGGCCCTCTCTTAAGCCGTGGTAGGCAACCCATCTAATGATGGCGTCAGGATAAAAAATCTAGTGATTACGTCACGAAAAAAATACCCTTGATAGCATTGGCGAAGCGTCAAATATTCAGTTAAGGAAAAGATTTGAATTTCACTACAAGCTCATGTAATGAGTTCAATCTCGGCGGCGGCTGCATGTTACGTCTTTTCACAGAGTCAATTTATCAAAATGCACTCTCCATTGTCGTGAAGGAGAATTGGACTTTTGCTGTTGACTAATACTGTATGTTGTTGACGATGTTTTTGATGTATTTATTCCATTTCTTTACAGTAATTCTTTTCCGTAATGGTTTCGCCTGTATTAATAAACTGCAATGGATAGGACCGGTGGCAAACTACACAAAATTCAGCATTACTTTCTTTTAATGACATTTTGGCTTTGGGAACTGTTGTGGAGCTTTGTGTTAGTCTAACAGCTAAATTGAGCTTCCCCAGTTGTATTAAATTACTCACTTTCCATCGCAAGTCACAACACGATTGAGAAACGCGTTTTTCTTCTTGTGTAAAAAAGGGGAGATGATATTCCGAAACATAGTTAAAAATGAAGTTTTCGTGTTTATTTATTATTTACTTATTTAATCGTTTACTTTACTTCATTTTCTTTTTCTGTTTCATGTTACTTTTGTGGGTACTTTTATGTTTACTACTAAGCGTCTATGTGTTTATCACCGTTCTTACTTATACGGTCGTGGGTGTGATGATATCTTCTTGGACGCTGGTCTCCATCTCGTTGGGGAGTAGTCAATGCAGACAGATGCATTAATTACAACAAGATAGACCGAAGCTTAAATCTTTTCTTCAAGGCAAGCCTTTATCTCGGGCCCTGGTTGTCTGGAGAAGAGACCCGAAATCTGCTGTCTGGTTTCTCGTCTGGCCAAAACCACTCTCATCCCATGTGGTCGTCAACCGAAAGCCTATGACCACAATTCCCCTGTCACCCCTAATTATCTAGGCCGTCAAAAGATGATTGAGTTTGACGCCCGTCAAACCCAACCTTTTCTGACCCTGCTAAACAAAAAATGCTTATCTAACTTTCTATTTCTAAAACTACCTATATAGCACTTAAGCTGGGATTCCCAATACTACAATAACATTTGGCTTTCATTCAATTCGTTGGGAAGTCATTTATATTTTTTCTAGTCCCTCAAAAATGGCTGAAAATTGTCGTATACGTTATGTCTAATTCCGTAGCAAGTTCTCGAACAGTTGTGCGTGAATTGGACTCCACTAAGGATCTTAATCGATCATGTAACCATCCGATAGCCGACCGTTGCGACCATCATCTTAAATACTTTCGTCGCCACCTCGAAATTTCTTAAACCACATTGTGGTGTGCACTCAGCAGTGGTTCCTACGCGAAACGCTTCGTTGATATCGCTGGATTTTTAACAGCTTTTCGGTCTAGCGTGAATTGAAAAAAGCAACATTATGCAAATTTTGTTTTTTTCTATCTTTTAATCAAATTATTAAAAACAGACAGAATTGTTTTAAAACGATTGCCCTTCAAACTATTGGTAGAGCTTAAAATTCTCTTTAAAATGCTATGTAGAAAAATGTATTTAAAAATGTTTCATTCAAAGTCACAATAAAACTTTCGCAATATGAGTAGCTTTAATTTCCAAAGCTTGTTTTCATAAAAAAAAAAAATGTTATTAGTATGCCAGACAGAGTTTTAAATTCTGTTAAACAAAGTGCAAGCCTTAAAATAGAATATATATATCAAGTATAATAGTGCATCGCATATCCTAGTGGTTCAACTGACCCTTATTGATTCTCGCTTTTGTTAGTATCATTGTATATCACTATCCCTGTCAGTGCGATTGTCTACTATTAAGACTGTCATGTGGGGTTTGTTTGTTTATTTCAACTGTTAAAATAAATTTTATAAATATGTTTACATTGTATATGTACACTGTGTACGAATAGAAATTATATTTTTTATTTATATGCTGCTGCGAAACGCTATCCTTTCTGTCACAATTCCCTGTGTGCCTCTTCACGTGTCCTGAATCGATTCCGAGGTGTCTGATTCGTGTGTCTCCTGTATCCCAGTGTGGGTTTAGTAATCTTTTCTCTCGACTATGTCTCTAAAGAAACAAAAAGAATGTCATTGTGTACGGTATTAATGTATTAAAGATTTTCCTTTGATCTGATCATCACCGTCTTTTTCTGAGACAATAACGCAACCTCTGTCTAACCAGCACCGGTTATTCACGATTGCCCAGGATGGGGTTTTATTGTTCTCTTTGACAAACTTCAAGAATCTTCCAGCACATAGCATTTATTCATAATACGAGTGTCATACCGTTTCTTATTTGACAGGTAGATCGCCTTTTTATTTTTGTATTTTATTTTTTATAAAAGTTGTTCTGTTTGAGAAAAGTAGCGGCGATACACCATTATTTGTTTTTGCATTGTGTGTTTAATTTCTATTATTTGTTAGATATATTCTTCAAAATAAGTAGATACTATATATATATATATATATATATATATATATATATATATATATATATATATATATATATAAATAGAGAGAGAGGGAGAAAGAGAGAGATAGAGAGAGGGGGGATTATATAACTAAACCAAATATGTGTATATATAATATAAAAGGTTGTATGTTGTTTGCTTGTCTGTCTGTCTCTATGTTTTTTCAACTAACTCTTTCGAAACTAAAATCGCAGCGCTAGGTGCCTCAAATCATTGGATTTATATAGAACGTTTTTTTTATATGTGTTTAGCCGGTAAAAGTAGTTTTTAATAGTTGCAAATAGTTCTAAATGTGTTTAAAATCGTTATTTTGAATATGTATCTTAGTCTATTTTTAATTTTTAATTTTTAATGAGTTCATATGCGTGTCACCTTGGTACAATTGTAACGTCAACAACTTCGAATGCTACAGTTTTGCTTTAGGGTTTCTATTCTAGCTGACGACACCCAAATATTTTTTATTACTTTTGAAATCACGACTCTTTAATTCGAAATCTGAATAAATTAAATTATAATATTAAAGCATATTTTACGACCTTGTAAACTCATATAATTATGAAAGTGGGAATGTGTGTGTGTGTGAGGACAATTCTCAACCTATACACTAAACGACTGTTTGTCCTGGGAAATTGAAATTTGGTATACTGTGTATTCAGACACGAGAAAAACGAGTTTTCCTCCGGAACAAAACTTCTAATAGGTAAAATAGGAAAAATTGGTATGTGGTAGTCATCTTATTTTTTGCTTTCTTGCTGTTTCACGACAGCGCATGCGCGTATCGTTTTAGTATTTTAAGAATAAGTAGTTTGGAAAATAATTTGTGAAGATCGTGTCAGGCTGGCCTAATTATCATCGTTCTAAACTCACTTCGGTTTCGATATATAAGCACGCGTATTTTTTCATGTTACTTACAGGAAGTGAACTGCTTCAAACATAATACTCGCATGCCTTTATCTCAATCTCTTACATTTTATTTTGATAAAGAATTTAACTTTACGTTAAATACAGGACTACGCCAAGTTAAAGTTGGCTCGATTAGCAAAGACCGTATCCAATCGGCTACCATTAAACGCGAGAAATAACGTTGAATTCCAACCTTTTATTTTTCAATGTTCTTTGCGTCAGTCACAGTGATCTAATCGTTATACGATGATCTATGCATAAGAGCTAAATTGCCTTCCTTAATTCAACTGAAAGTGCTGAACGATAAGAAGCAAGTTTCTGATATATATATATATATATATATATATATATATATATATATATATATATATATGTGTGTGTGTGTGCGTGTGTGTGTGTGTTGGTGTGTGTGTCTATTAAAGTAGATATATTTGTATGTATATCAATATTTTATTCATACAATATCATAGAATGTTTAAATCTAAAGAAACAATTCTTTGTCCAGGAAAATAGTAGGTTTATGTATGTCGAATGAAATATCTACGTACATTTTGTGTGTATTAGTATATATTACCATATTAATATAATTAAATACATTTACCATTGGGTATATTTCGAGTGCTCAAGCTAAACTTTCTCACAACTTAACTCTTTCACAATGCACGATATTACGCGAATCCTATTAGTATACCATCATAACATCGATCCAGTACTGAATTTTTAGAGTGAAAAGAAAATACGTATTACGTTATAAGTGTGAATATACTAATGACCCATTATAAAAACATGGTGGTAGGGCGAGTATATTACTTAAAGTAAACAGTCACATAACATAACAATCGTAAATGTAATAGTAAACTGTTTTATAATCATAAGAACTAAAATGTTTTAGTCATGAACACTCTCCATAGCGTTAGATGATGAATACTAAAATATAATAAACGTATATGCATATTTTTAAATGTCAAATTTCTTGGTATAAACACAGCGCAGTGAAAACTGAGTAACTATTACTTTACCAACACACAGATCAATTAAGTTGACAGCTCATTACTGGCGGTTTTTTTTTTGTAAACTTCATATCTTAATAGCATGCGTATAGACAAAAATGATTGATTGCGGTGCATCTAATTACGAACATCTTTAGTGGCAGCTGACGGTTGATTAGTAGTGTTACTTTTTTCTTTCTTTTCTTTTTTTAATTCAATTTTGACCCCAAACAAGGCAAGTACCACTTTGGAGAAGGGACCGCTATCGGGGACTAAGTTTTGGGGGCATTATGAAGGGGGATGAGTAGAAAGATGTGTGTTTACATTACACTTGAACTTCTGCATATCAGTACAGTTGGGAAAGCAGTATCCCGGAAGGGAGTTCCAAAGGCTTGCAGTTATGGGGAAGAAACTATTGGAGCAAAAGGCTTTCTTTCACCTAGGGATCTTTTCTGTAAAGAGGTGGGACTTAGTTGCACAGGGACTGACGATCTGGGTGGCCAAGTTCGAATTCACTTCGTTCCCCAAAATTACTTTCATCTAGAATGATGCAAAATTTCACGTACTTCTTCGCGTAATCCCCTACGCGTTTTACTCGACTAGAAAATATTGGGGAAACCTATCTTTGTATTTCTACGATATAATTATTTTATAATTTGTATTAATATTAGTCATATTTATAGTTTCAGTAATAACCCTGGTCAGTTAGGTCGGCACTTTCAAACACTATCATCTAAGTTCTTCTTTATGAGTACAAGGCCCTATAAAAGTAAAAGCCTAGAATCAGTTCAACATCCTGCTCTATTGCCATAAACCAGTTTTTTTGTTTTGTTAACCAGCGTCACATTTCGTCCAGCCTTGTGGTGGTGCTGGGTATATGATATCACGGCTGAAGTCAACTGAGTGTGGTCAAAGTACGGGACTGAACCAGGGAAAGCGTGCTGCAAGAGATTTTTGAAGATAGGTGGTCTTGCAGTGAGCGCGGCATTTAATTTTGGAGATAAACTGTTGCTAACCCAAACCCTTACCCTAACCTTAACTGTAACCTGTTGCTCACGGGCCGACATGTTGTGGCGTAGACATGATGGAAGAATGCATAGATATGATACTGGCCCTCCTGTAAAAAGTGAGAAGCAGAAATGTTGTTCAAGAGGTGGCTTTCTCCTTACCATTAAAAGGGAGTCGACTTTTATTGCCCTGTTATTAAACTGGTCGCATTTTCTGCCAAGATTACGGAGGATCTGTTGAATTAATATTTTAGAAAATAAATCTAGACCGAACAAAATAGGATAAGAGAAACATCCATTAATAATAGTTATTCAATGCCCTTATTAACGACCATGTTTACAAAACAGTTGCAGATTTCAAATGTTACTTAAAGAATATAATTCGGCTGTGTGAATTAAAAATTGCTACATATACCGGATAATATAAATGAAGAATGCACAAACTATTCGATGATTTATTAATGTCTACATTTCATTCTTTTCGCGAGTATAGGGTACGATGTATTCACCAGAGATATGCAAATGTGATGCTGGTTATTTGGAGCAAATTTTCAGTTCATTTGCAGACTCGCATAAAAAGGCACGCTCCATTCAGGATGAAGTAGGTGGATCTGCGGTCCTCCCCAAATATGAACTCTGCTATTAGTAAAAATCGGTTGTCAAAATGTTAGAAAATAATGATTTACAACATGTAGAGTTGAACAAAAGGTACAAAATAAAGCTAATTTTTCATTTTATTTTTTACATGGAGGTCACCATTTATCAAAACCCGGAGACCACTCAGGGGTAAGGGTTATTGTGTGTACAGTAATCAATGAGATAGTATTGTTGTAATCACTAGTATTGGGGATTTGATAGAGTGTCTTACTTAAGTGGGCGGTTTGTCAGGAATTTTTTTACGTTGGATTTGAAGACATCCAAGTTGTAGTCAGGTGGGTAACAGACGAACGGGAGAGAGTTCCACAATCGTGCACTTCTGCGAAAGAATCTTTGCTCATGGAATCTACGTTTCGATTTAGGCACAGATAAAGAGTGGGGAAAAATATTGACAATAGCTTCAGCCAGACGGATGTTTCTTTCTCGTGAAAGATTGGCGAGGGGGGTCGGGAGATTGGAGCTCAGATGAGCACTTGCCATGGAAATAACGATAAAACAAAGACAGGCTCGCAACGGCTCTTCTGTTTGAGAGATGCTGCAGGGAAGAGAAAAGGGCATCCCCACAAAACCACAAAGTCTATTTTGTACTCTGTCAAGGGAGGATAGATTGTTTTAGCAGTTCCTTCCCAGACGGGGCAGCAGTACTCCATCCTTGGACGTACTTGGCTTTTATACAGATAGAGAATTGCATCAGTAGTTAGATATCTTCTGAAGCGGTAGAAGGATCCTACCATTTTCCCAGCGGGCCTGCCCACCGATTTGATGTACGTTCCATTTAAGATCAGGAGTAAAGGTCAAACCCAGAAGCTTGTCAAAACATGAATCCTCCCCAAGACGAGAGCCGTCCGTTTCAATCGATGCCAGATGGGGATCAGAGCGTTGATGATGTAAAGACAGAAGCTTGGTTTTGGATGCATTAAAAGTGACCAACCACCTCTTCCTCCATTGTACCACGCGCTCAAGATCAGAGGTGAGAGAATTAAAGAGAAGTTTGTCATTTACGGCCTTTGATGTGTTGCCATAGATAGTCGATGTCAACGAATGATTTAAGTATTTGTTTTCGCAGATCACTGATGTAGATAAGGAAGAGAGTTGGGCCCAGGATGCACCACTGGGGGACTCCAGCATTAATGGTGTTGGCCACTGATTTCTGCACATCAACCACTACTCTTATAAACCTATCAGAGACAAATGATTTAATGATTGAGAAAAGATTGCCATTAATATTGTACCTGTGAATCTTGTGAAGTAGGCCCTTATGCCATACCTTATCGAAGGCTTTCGATATGTCAAGAGTAATTGCCCTGGAAAGAAAAACTTTATCAAGAGATTAACTAATCCTATGTGATATAACCGTTAGCACATCTGCTGTAGATCTTGCAGAGCGGCAAACCATATTGCATGCCACTAAGAAGGTTGTTTCTGTTAAGCTGGTTTATTATTTCTACAGAGGAAAAAAACTCTTAGCATAATAACTTTTATATATGTATTTGTATGAGTATTAGTAGTGTTAGTATTAGTAGTAGTAGTGTTTGTTAGACATCTATACCGCTATTTTTTAGTTTAGGATCAAGTGGTCTATATCCTAGGTGTTTTCTTGCACGTTTGGCATATTGACGATGCTCTTTGTCTCGACCTGTGTGTGTTTATGGCAGTTCTGCACTGTTTTGTTCTGATCTGGTTTGCGGCTACTTATTACTTCCTAATATTTGTAGCAAAACTTGGGATTTTTTATTTCTTTATTCTACCTTGCATGACAGAACTGGGTAGTTGGGTTTTTTTTTGTTTTTTTGTTTTACTTGTACAAGTCCGGAGGTATATGGGACAAGCTATACTATCGCTCCTTAACAAAATATCACATAGGCATTAAACTTGCTTATTCCAATTGAAAGTAAGGTATGAAGGTATATTTAGACAATGACAAGAACCGATCAGTGAAGTTCATTGAAACTTAAGATAATCCGATCCAAAGTAAATTATAAATATATATATAGCATCTTTCATGCCCAGAAATTGAATATGAATACAGTTGCCATATATAGTTGTATAACTTACTATATATATGTATATATATATATATATATATATATATATATATATATATATATACATGATCGATATATATATATATGTATATATATATATATATATATAATTATTTAGAATCTTTGTCAAATAATGAATTTTTTTGTAATTCTATTTAATTTCATTCAGAATTGTCAAATACACAATTATATAATAAACACCAAATCCATGTACTTGTGCGCTAGCGTCGAGGGAGAGTGCTGTGTCTATGCTGTCAGAGACTTTGTTTATTATGGTGCAGTCCTGGGTCGGGGGAGAGCGGTAGAGAAAATAAAAGTAGCTAGTGTTATGTTGTATGTTTAGTCTAAAGCACATAAAGACTTGGTCGTCCGTTTCTAGGTCTGTTTCTCTTGTCATGGGGTGAGTGTTACGAATGTAGACTCCAAGTCCATGCGTATGGCTGTCAGAGTCCTTACGGCAGAGTGGGAGATAGCTAGACATGTTAGTAGTTAGAGGGGATGGAGGAGTGTAGGTTAGTCTCGCTTAGTTCTAAGATATCTGGGGTATTTGTTAGGAGAAATGCTTCAACATCAGCTAAATTAGTTCTAAGCCCACGGATGTTATTGGATACAAGCTTCAAGGGAGAAGGCAAGTTGGATATGTTTGCCCTTGGCCTGATTCAAGCTTATTTTTTTATTGTACTGTCATCATGTTTTTAAAAAGTTTCAGTAAGGTAAGGGGGAGCTGAACAAGATGTTATGCAGGGTATCAGCCATGTAAAACAAGTAAACGATTAGCTGACCTTTCTTCAACTAAGACTGTGGCCTCAGGAAGCCAATCGGGGATGAGTGCAGGGCATCTTTCCATGCGCAACATGGCACTACAAACATCCCGATATATATATATATATATATATATATATATATATATATATATATATATATATATATATATATGATGATTGCAACGTCTTTTCCGAGGAGTGCCACTCACTCAGACATTTAAAGTCCATGAGCCCAAAAATGAGATGAGTTCTCTCGCCACCGGACCATTTTTATAGACAAATCCCTGACGGAGTATCTATACACAGATGCTGTTACAGAGTCGCAGCTTTGTACGACAGCTAAGTCTCGCTCTCGGTTCAAAATGTTGAGATCCAGCAACAAGCAAGAGCAAGACAGCCAGCAACAAGTTAAACTGCAGACCAGCTTAATGCGGGTACTGGTCTCCCGTTTTATGTTGTTTTTTTTAAATTAGAGATTGGCTTCTCCTAGGAAGGTTGACTTCACCACGGCTTACAGGAACCCTCTCCACCCCAATATATATATATATATATATATATATATATATATATATATATATATATATATATATATTAAATTTCGGTTAAATTTCCATGATACTAATCATCATAAATCTCTATTACGAATACTATAATACTTAAGTTAGTTCTCTGCGCTTTACCACACCAAAGCTTTATACAAAATTGCAACTTGATCCGGTTAGTAACTTCCCAGAAAATGTGAAACTTTATACAGGCATACACACATATAAGGAAAATATGTATATCTATATCTATCTACCAAACAGATATATCAATATATCTATACATCAATTAATTTTCTGAAAATATATATATATATATATATATATATATACACACACATATATATATATATACATACACACACACACACACTATATATATATATATATATATATATATATATATATATATATATATATTGTCCAGAAAGTTGTTAGTTGAGATAGCTCATTGGTACCGTCAGTTTAAAGCCCGATAATAAGGCCCGTTTAAGGTATCCTTATCAAGCTCTCTTCAGCCAATATTCGAATATTGCCTGAGGAGAGCTTGATAAGGATACCTTAAACGGGCCTTATTATCGGGCTTGAAACCGACGGTACCAATGATCTGTCTCAACTAAGAACTTTCTAGACACAAAATATAAATACGCTCTTACAATTTGGATTTTCCTTTTAATTGAACACTCTGCTGAAATTCTTTTTCCCCCCAAAAAAAACTAATCATATATATATATATATATATATATATATATATATATATACATGAATAAATATGTATATTATATATATTTATACACCTACGTTATATATATATATATATATATATATATATATATATATATATATATATATATATATATATACGAGCAAACAGTTAATAAAACATGTTCAAAAAACACTTTGAAAAAAAGTTAAAAACGTATTTAATCTGAAAAGGAACACTTGATAAGTGGAGAGGCCTTAATCCGCGGGATTTCGAAGAAATACTTTCCTTCTCATCAGAGGGTAGGAATTAGCACAATGCAGGATGGGATTTTGCATGCAAAAGTATTTGATGGAACAACAAGTAAGTCAAAGATCTTATTTGATAACAAAAAAGTGAAGCAGATGTAATATGGTGAAGAAAAAGGTGATTGCACGTGAATGGATAGTATTTTTTTATTATATATATATATATATATATATATATATATATATATATATATATATATATTTATATTAAAATAACGTAAAATACGTTTTATATACGTTTGAAGACAGAACAACGCATTATTAATAAATAAACAGGCATTTATCTTGTTTGAGATTTATATTGAAATATAAATTTTAAACAAAATAAATGTCAGTGTATTTTATAATAATGTGTTGTTTTGGCTTCAAACGCACATAATACGTATTTTATTTTATTTAAACTCAACTAGCTCCTCTATGGAAAAAAAAATCTTAACATTATAATAAGGTGTATATTTCCTTCATTGGTTTACAATTTATACTTATTACTAGTTCAAGGAGCATGAATAACGTTGTTAAATTTTGGCAGAACTGTCCGATGTAATCGTTATATTTCTTAAAACTCCGAGTACTTTGCTATCTCCGTGTATTCGTCGTTTATGATTGTTAAATCAAAATGTTTTGAACAATTTGTATGATTTCTCATAATAGCACACACACAGATATATATATATATATATATATATATATATATATATATATATATATACATATATATATACTACAAACACACACAGATATATATATATATATATGTATAGTGTTATAATGGAATAAATCCAGAGGAAATCCGGGTATGAGAGCTCAATGTGGTAAACAGAGCAATAAGATAAAAATTATAACACAGAAATTACATAATTGTCGATGCAATAATTTATTTCAACCTTATGGTATTTTCAAGCATCTAAATCAGACAATTACATTTTTGATACTGAAAAAGAAAAGAAAAATCGTGCTTCGACCCTCAAAAAACCAAAGGTGGTGGTAGTAGCAATCCACTTAATACATTTATAGAGAGGGTGGTAGGGATTTAAAAAAAATAAAAAATTAAAAATTAAAAATAACAAATAAAAAAATTAGATTAGACACTTATAAGCGGCAGCTCGATGTAACCATAGATACACACACACACACACACACTCACACACACACACACGCAACACATACACATACACACACACACGCCTCTAAGATGTACGTTCTGACATGTAAATGCCTTGACACGCGTTTACTAACCTAGAAAGGGGGGGGGCGAAAGTATACGGATATATAGTGAAAGAAATAGAACAGCGCGTAATGGAAAAAAGAAGAAAAAAAAAAAGGGGAAGAAAAGAAGAGGATACAGTGATTGAGTCATGGAAAGTAGGTCTATTAAAAGATAAATAAATTAATAAAAAATATAACTAAAAAAATAAATAAATAAAAATAAGAAAATAAAAATAAAAAGAATATTATATATAAAGTTTTAAAACTATCTGTATGTTATTATGTAAAAATTGATATTATCTTATAATTCATTTAAATATTTTATATGTGATATAATACTATGAATTTAAAAATTGAGTCTATATATTTAATATTTTATATATTTTCATGTAAATAATTTTATTGGTGATTATAGCGGTCGTTGTAATTAATATTTCAATTCTTAATTGATTAAGAAGTGGGAAAATGTAATATTGATCGCCCCCAATTCGATAGGACGTATCTAGTTTCGGTTAATATATACTTTTATTCCCTCCGTACAACAAAATTATTCTCATGCACGCATAAAGAAATAAGTAAAATAATTAAATTTTTTTGTGTTGATTTGTATCAAATCTAATAATATCTAGTTTTAGTATTTGGTCTTTTTGACTTAACTCAGTTTAATAACTAATGTATTATCTGCAGAGAAAAATTATTATCTTACCTGGCTTGTCCAAATTACTTATAAATAAATGAGATAGCCTTAAGATAATAATTTTTCTCTGCAGATAATACATTAGTTATTAAACTGAGTTAAGTCAAAAAGACCAAATACTAAAACTAGATATTATTAGATTTGATACAAATCAACACAAAAATTTAATTATTTTACTTATTTCTTTATGCGTGCATGAGAATAATTTTGTTGTACGGAGGGAATAAAAGTATATATTAACCGAAACTAGATACGTCCTATCGAATTGGGGGCGATCAATATTACATTTTCCCACTTCTTAATCAATTAAGAATTGAAATATTAATTACAACGACCGCTATAATCACCAATAAAATTATTTACATGAAAATATATAAAATATTAAATATATAGACTCAATTTTTAAATTCATAGTATTATATCACATATAAAATATTTAAATGAATTATAAGATAATATCAATTTTTACATAATAACATACAGATAGTTTTAAAACTTTATATATAATATTCTTTTTATTTTTATTTTCTTATTTTTATTTATTTATTTTTTTAGTTATATTTTTTATTAATTTATTTATCTTTTAATAGACCTACTTTCCATGACTCAATCACTGTATCCTCTTCTTTTCTTCCCCTTTTTTTTTTCTTCTTTTTTCCATTACGCGCTGTTCTATTTCTTTCACTATATATCCGTATACTTTCGCCCCCCCCCCTTTCTAGGTTAGTAAACGCGTGTCAAGGCATTTACATGTCAGAACGTACATCTTAGAGGCGTGTGTGTGTGTATGTGTATGTGTTGCGTGTGTGTGTGTGTGAGTGTGTGTGTGTGTGTGTGTATCTATGGTTACATCGAGCTGCCGCTTATAAGTGTCTAATCTAATTTTTTTATTTGTTATTTTTAATTTTTAATTTTTTATTTTTTTTTTAAATCCCTACCACCCTCTCTATAAATGTATTAAGTGGATTGCTACTACCACCACCTTTGGTTTTTTGAGGGTCGAAGCACGATTTTTCTTTTCTTTTTCAGTATCAAAAATGTAATTGTCTGATTTAGATGCTTGAAAATACCATAAGGTTGAAATAAATTATTGCATCGACAATTATGTAATTTCTGTGTTATAATTTTTATCTTATTGCTCTGTTTACCACATTGAGCTCTCATACCCGGATTTCCTCTGGATTTATTCCATTATAACACTATAATTGGCTCCACACCGTGTTGAGCTCTCCCAGGATTTCTAGTATCGGAATTACCTCAATTTTGAACTGAAGATGGAAAAATTCACACCATCGTATTCGCTGAAAAATATACCTTTTCCCAGCTTACACAGCTTCACTTTCTCTCTGATGGACAGAATAACGGATTTTACCAATAGAATGAGATGGAAAGCGTATTTCTATTTAAGAAATGAGGATTACAACTCCAAGGAAACCTATAATTTCAGATCTCAGAATACATGTAAACCCATCGAGGCTTTAAAGCCATTCGAGACTGATCTATTTGACTTAGTTAAAAGAATTAAGTTCCGGAGGCATTCAAACAAATTCCAGTCAATCCTGAAAAATGACATCGCAGAGATTAAAAAGTCTAACAAAGTGTGGGTGAAGGCTGATAAATCAACGAATATTTACAAGATGTGCCCATCTGAATACAGGAAAACTATTCTGGAGAACATCTGTAATAGTTATAAAAAGGATACCCTCGACACTGAAAATACAATCAATGAAGAAACCAAAATATTTGCATCCAAACTGGGTATAGAAGATAGAGTGGGAAAAATAGATAAGAGAAACGCATACATACTCATCAAGGACCACAAGAAAAATTTCCACATCAAGAAGCAGTCTAGACTGATCAACTCCACTAAATCGGAACTCGGTCATGTATCTAGGGAGATTATCAGGAACATTATTAAGGTAACAATTGAGGCCACTAAATTCAATCTGTGGAAGGATTCTTCGGATACTATCGAATGGTTTAAATCGATTGAAAATAAGAGAAATGCTTGTTTCATCCAATTCGATATCATGGATTTCTATCCCTCAATTTCCAAGGAATTACTCATGAACAGCATTAATTATGCTAGGAATTTCGTGGATGTATCCGATGATCAGGTAAAACTGATTATGGCTTGTCGCAGATCCATCCTTTTAAACAATCAGGAAACATGGATCAAATCGAATAACAACGAGTTTGACGTCCCGATGGGGGCTTTTGACTCAGCCCAGATTGCCGACCTAGTGGGCATATTTATAATGTACACTATTAGCAGAATCATAGAGCCTAACTTAGTGGGATTATACAGGGATGATGGACTAATTGTTATCCCTAATAGTGACGGCCCCATGGTATCGAAAATACATAAAAAATTAGTAAGAGCCTTCAAATACCTAGGATTTAAAATAGATATTACCCCAAATTGTAAAGAAGTTAATTATCTAGACATAACTCTAGACTTAAGAAAGGGGATATACAAGCCGTTCAATAAAGATAATAACACACCTTCTTATATTAATACTAGATCTAACCATCCAAGTTGCATAATTAAACAAATACCTAAAACGATTAACACTAGGATTAATAAACTTTCGGCTAACAAAGAAATTTTTGAAGCAAATAAAAAATTATACAATAGAGCACTAGAGATAAGCGGATACAGTGAAAAACTCACATATATTAAGAAGGAAAATAAAAACAAAAATAAATCTAAGAACAGAGGCCGGAAAATAATATGGTTCAATCCCCCTTACTGTCAACTATCCAACATAAACATAGGGAAAGTATTTTTGAACCTGATAGATAAACATTTTACCATAAATAATCCACTTAGGAAGATATTTAATAGAAAAACAATTAAAATAAGTTACTCGTGCACTAAAAACATGGACAGAATAATTAGCACTCATAATAATAAAATATTAAACAACTCTAATAGAAATAAGGCGACAGTAGACAAATGTAACTGCCAAGTGAAAAATAACTGCCCACTGGACGGTAATTGTAAAGTTGAGTGCGTGGTTTATAAGGCCACTATCCACCCAGAAGATAATAACAGGGACAAAAAAGTTTACTTCGGTATCTCCGCCGGAAGCTGGAAACAACGTTTTTATGACCACAAACATTCTTTCAATAACCCAGAACTTAAGAATAAAACCGAGTTAGCTAAACAATGGTGGTTATTAAAAAATGAGAATCGATCCCCAGTGATTTCATGGTCAATCCTATGTCATTCGGACGTTCCAAACGGCTTTAGGCAGAGATGCAGTTTATGCCTTGAGGAAAAAATAAGAATCCTGAAGTACCAACACAGTAATCTCCTAAACAAACGAGATGAACTGATGGCCAGATGTAGACATAAATGTAAATTTAAAATAACCAATAACTCTAGATCCGACGAACAGAGAATTCTATAATGGTAAAGACACCGAATCTAACACCACTAGATTAATTACGATAAACAATCCTACCCCACCCCACCGGCAATTATAGTGTTGTCCGGTATATACTCGATAATAACTACTTTACGATTTGTTGTCCGAAATCTAAGCTAGGCATATATATATGTATATATATATGTATGTGTATATATATATATATATATATATATATATATGTATGTATATATATATATATATATATATATATATATATATATATATATATATATATTTTCCCCGAAGTACCTGGCTTGTCCAAATTACTTATAAATAAATGAGATAGCCTTAAGATAATAATTTTTCTCTGCAGATAATACATTAGTTATTAAACTGAGTTAAGTCAAAAAGACCAAATACTAAAACTAGATATTATTAGATTTGATACAAATCAACACAAAAATTTAATTATTTTACTTATTTCTTTATGCGTGCATGAGAATAATTTTGTTGTACGGAGGGAATAAAAGTATATATTAACCGAAACTAGATACGTCCTATCGAATTGGGGGCGATCAATATTACATTTTCCCACTTCTTAATCAATTAAGAATTGAAATATTAATTACAACGACCGCTATAATCACCAATAAAATTATTTACATGAAAATATATAAAATATTAAATATATAGACTCAATTTTTAAATTCATAGTATTATATCACATATAAAATATTTAAATGAATTATAAGATAATATCAATTTTTACATAATAACATACAGATAGTTTTAAAACTTTATATATAATATTCTTTTTATTTTTATTTTCTTATTTTTATTTATTTATTTTTTTAGTTATATTTTTTATTAATTTATTTATCTTTTAATAGACCTACTTTCCATGACTCAATCACTGTATCCTCTTCTTTTCTTCCCCTTTTTTTTTTTTTTTTTCTTCTTTTTTCCATTACGCGCTGTTCTATTTCTTTCACTATATATCCGTATACTTTCGCCCCCCCCCCCCCTTTCTAGGTTAGTAAACGCGTGTCAAGGCATTTACATGTCAGAACGTACATCTTAGAGGCGTGTGTGTGTGTATGTGTATGTGTTGCGTGTGTGTGTGTGTGAGTGTGTGTGTGTGTGTGTGTATCTATGGTTACATCGAGCTGCCGCTTATAAGTGTCTAATCTAATTTTTTTATTTGTTATTTTTAATTTTTAATTTTTTATTTTTTTTAAATCCCTACCACCCTCTCTATAAATGTATTAAGTGGATTGCTACTACCACCACCTTTGGTTTTTTGAGGGTCGAAGCACGATTTTTCTTTTCTTTTTCAGTATCAAAAATGTAATTGTCTGATTTAGATGCTTGAAAATACCATAAGGTTGAAATAAATTATTGCATCGACAATTATGTAATTTCTGTGTTATAATTTTTATATATATATGTATATATATATAAATATATATATATATATATATATATATATATATATATATATATATATATATATATACTACAAGCAAGGTTAAGTAACACGATAAAAAATGGTTCCTGCTAAACAATGTTTTCTTTTAAAGATTTGTGTGCGGATGTTTCAAAAGTCAGCGGGATGGCATGTTTAAAAGGAGAAAAGATCCACATGCGGATGTTCTTAATAAGAGTGAGGAAGAATGTCTGCGAAGAGAAAAAAGTATCTGGAGAGGACAATAGTTACTTGAAATATAGCGAAGAAATCAGCCAAAGTATATCCAAACATACTTATCATATTATTATTATTATTATTATTATTATTATTATTATTATTATTATTATTATTACACAATATTACGTTATGAAAAAATCCATAGGAACAAACGCGCCTCTCTTATTATATTTGCAGACCGTAGTAGTAGTAGTAGTAGTAGTAGTAGTAGTAGTAATAATAATAATAATAATAATAATAATAATAATAATAATAATAACAACAACAACTAGCAGGATCTGTGTGAATTCCACAGCGACATCTTTCATATATAATATATTGCTGGTCGACACAGTGTGAGCGTTCAGCATGAATGACGACACCATCTTATTATTTTAATTCTTTTGTTTAAACTATATCACCCTACTCTTAAAAAAATAGTAACTTTGATATATTGCCTGGGCTGTTTATTTCCTTACATCACGCCAATCAATTAACGTTCATTGCATCATTTTTCATTATGCTTGAATATTTACTAATTTCGGCAATCATTTTCCATAATATAAACTACCATTATCTCTCCTCCACCGTTACTAAAATAATAACCTTGATATATTGCCTGGGTTCATTATTTCATTACAAACACACCAATCTATTAACTCACATTTCATCATTTTTTCGCAATTCTTGTACATGTTACTAATTTCGACAATCATTTTTATATTTTATCCCACATTATTGTCCCCCCCCTTTTACTAAATAATAACTTTTATATATTGTCTCGGCTGAATTTTCTATTACAAACACACCAATCAATTAACACACATTTTATCATTTTTAACAATTCTTAAATATGTTAATAATTTCGACAAGATTTTCATAATTTAAACCAACATTATCGCTCCCCTTCTTACTACAATAATAACTTTGATATATTCTCTAGGGGGATTATTTCATTACAAACACACCAATCAATTAACTCACATCTCATCATTTTCATAATTCTTGGATTTTGTATTAATTATTAATTAATTTCGACAAGCATTTATAATAATTTTGCCCCACGTTATCGCCCCTTTACTAAAATAGTAACTTTTTTGAGCTGATTATTTCATTACAATCTATTAATTCGCAATTCATCATTTTTTTTATATTTCTTTGTCTATTTTACTAATTTCGACAATCATTTTTCATAATTTTAACCCACATTTCCGCTTTCCTCCTTACTAAGATAATACCCTTGATATATTGCCTACGCTGAATATTTTATTGAAAAAGACATCAATCAATTCCGGGTATTTTCATAGTATGTATATGTTCCACCTATCTTATCAAATCCCCTGTTACACTACGTATTTTGCGCAATATATACTTTCCAACTATCTCATTCGATTCTGAGCGACACTAGGTGTTCTGTTCTTATGCGTTTTCAACCTATCTCATTCAATCCTGGGCGACGCTGGGTAATCTGCTTGTATATATTTGCCCTTTTCTCATCCAATCCCGAGACTGACTTCACTTTTAAAAATATACATGAAATAAAGTATTGTATAAATCCTTAACTGTTTCATCCATTTCTGGGACTGACTTTATATCCCCCCATCCCACTGTTTAAAATATACATAAAATAGAACAATATTTAAATCGTAAACGGTTTCAGCCATTTCCGGGACTGACTTCATATCTTCATATATTAATAATATACGTGAAATAAAGTAATGTTTACAACTATAAACTGTTTCAGCAGCTTTTCGAAAATAATACATAAAAACTTAACACGGTAAGGGATTAGACAACCATTACTTCAACATGAATTTCAGAGTGTAGTATCAGCCTCAGCATTTCACCAACTTTAATCCTCTCTCCTTAAGAAGCGTTGTTTTCAATTCCTGCCATGCGGATGAAAATATGAACTCAGGATTACTTGATATATTTACGTGATTTTTGGTACGTTACAAATAAGCCCCTTGCGTGCGTTGATTCATTTACCGGATTTTTAGATCAGCAATATGTCCATGTGATTTTTAGCGTATGCCATGTTCTATATCATAAATATATTGTAAGCAATTTCTTTTAACAGAAGATAATGAGGTCATCACCGTAAGTAAACACGTCAAACTATCAAAAGGAGGAGATTACGTCTGGGATCTCATTAAACACCCACAAAAACCATTAACTCACATTTAGTATAATCTATATATTAATACGATAGCGAGTGTGTTCTTAAATCTCAGCCAACGATATTTGCCAGATAGCGTTACACACAAAAGACCAGACACGCTATCGTATTAATATATAGATAATAATAATAATAATAATAATAATAATAATAATAATAATAATAATAATAATAATAATAATATTCCCCCATCCACCCACAAAAACGTGACATCGAATATACTGGGCTAACGTTCACAGGAAACATGTTGGAACAATTACATTGAAACTATTGCCAGGGCCGCTGCGAAGAAGGTAGGCTTTCCCTGTCGTGGTAGAAAACTAGCAACACTCGAAAGTATCGTGTACCTCTATAAGGCCACCGTTCGCCCATGCGTGGAGTATTGCTGTCACATTTGGGATGATGCATCGGCTACTTGTCTCTCAGTCAGAGACAAGGTTCAAAAAGAGACTCGCCAATCTGATATGCTCGGAACTTTCATCTAAGTTTCAGCCTCTGTCCCATCGACGAAATGTTGCATCCCTCTTCCTGTTCTACAAGTATTTTAATGGGTAATGCTCTGGCTAACTTCAGCCACTTGTGCCCCCACGACGTAGACACCCTCGACAAACCCGACAAGCAGCTAAATCCCACCCCAACACAGTAGAGATCCCTAGATGTAAAATATCTTTCTACTCCAGTAGTTTCTTCCCCAGAACCGCTAGACTCGGAATTCCATTTTACGTCCTTGCTTCCCCAACTGTACTGACATGCAGAAGTGCAAGTGTAACGTGAACGGACATCTTGCTGCCCAAATCCCAACATAGTACCCCAGTAGTTTTATGTCCTGCTAGTAGCCCCCTACGCCAAAGTGGCAATGTGCCTTGTTTGGGTTGAAAAATTAAAAAAAAAAGACCGAGGAGTGAGCACTGATCAGACCTCCACTGTATAAGTGAAAAACGAACTAGGATCTTTGGGGGGTTATTGCCACTCAAATTCCAGGTGCCAACGTGAAATCAATGGCAAGTCTCTGTTGCGATAATGCACATTTATTTGCAAATGTTATCAAAAGAGTTAGAGAGCACTGGACAATCTGGGGAGACTTGTTCTCACTCAGCTTCTAGGGAACATCACGGATTGTATTCGATGAGATATTTGATGACTTGTATGAAAACTCCTTTGGAACCAATAATAATATCGTAAATTACATCGGTTTAGCAAACTACAGTGTGAATAACAAGATACGGTGAAGCAGAGCAAGTAGACGGAACTCGTCAATGAGTTGAAAGTCATAATTAAGACGGCGAAATTAAAAATAAGGTCAATAATCTTAGCAGCACTATAGGCTAGGAAAATACAATGGATAACTTTAATAAAAACGGCTAAAATATTCAGGCAAACCTTTTCATGCAGAAACTAATACACATGAGCTACCAAACTTGTCGATGAATTTGAAAATTGTAACTGAAGTTAAACAAAAATAAAAATAAACATCACATAGATTCACAATAAACATTGCATTATTGAATTTTACAGCTCTATAATTGAAAAAAGAAATCGAATCTAGTGGCAATACACTGAATGGTCTTGAAGAGTGAAAGACGATTAAAAAACAGAAATACGCAAACATAAAATGAGAAATGTGAAGAGAACTAATTCTCACATTATTTGCAAAAAAAAAAAAAAAAAGAAGTCTTTGCTTTACGGAAATCAACAGAAAGTAGTTTTTTTTTAAATGTTTATGTTTATAGAAAACATTTGCATACGGAATCGAACCGACAAACTACACCTTCTGAACAGGCACACGTGAATTGTAATGTTGTTGCTTGGATGGGTGTGTATGTACAGGTACCATAGGGTTTAGTGGTTCTCGTTTTCGAGTGCTGTTGCGGGTTTATGCTTTTACCATTTGTCTGTACGCTCAAAATGCAGTCGTTTGCATAATTCCTAGTGCACCTCCCTCAGTCATGTCTGTTTTTGTATTCCTTTTGGGCCAGTTTGCTGCATTCACTTACCATATGGTTTATCATTTCGTCTCTCTGTCCACATAATCTGCATTTGCTGTTTTCTTGTGGTTTCTCGATCCTTGCTTTGATATGGTTGGTTCTTATCAAGTTATCTTGTGCTGCAATTATTAGAGATCCAGTTCTCGGTTTATATGTCCTTTTAGCATCCATGCCAACGTGTTTTCGTTATTCTCATCTTTTGTTATTCTTATGAATCTTCCGTGGAGTAATTTCTCTTCTCATTTCTCTTTTCTCGTTTTGTCGTTTGTCTCTCTGTTTTCTGTTTTGTTGGGGTTTTATTCAGTGCCTCTCCCTGCCATAATTATCCTTTCAATGTTTTGCATTATGCATTTTTCTAGTTCTTTTTTCGTGTCCTTCATACAGTCTTCTATACAGATCAGTCCTCCCCCGCTCACTTTCCTTTTCACGTAGAGTCTATCAATATCGTCCTTTGGGTGTAGTGCATTATGCATGGCCATGAGTTTCCTGGTTTTCTGGTCGAGTTGTCTCAGTTCTTCTTTTGTCCACCCTATAAACGGTCCAGAGTATCTTACTAGTGATATCGCACATGTATTTCTACGTTTTATTCGGTTTCTGCTATATAATTTCGTTTCCAGGAGTTTTCTTGGTTTCCTGGGGTATTCATTTCCAATTTTTTCTTTCATTTCTGTTGCTCTGATGGTGTCCGCTTCAAGAATTAACTAGTATTTATAGTCGTCTTGTTCCCCTAGTGCCCTCATTTCTGTTTGGTTGGGTAGTTCCATGCCTTTTGTCGTTTCCAGTTTTCTCTTTCTTATAACTAGTTGTGCGCACTTTTCCATTCCAAATTCCATTTGGATATCTTGCCTGAAGACATGGTAGTGTTAATTAGTGTATCTAGCTCCTTTCAGGTCCTTGCAAAAAGTTTCAGATCGTCCATCTACATCAGGAGATTCATTTTTTCCTCTGTATTGGAGAACTTGTATCCGGCTTGGCACTTTCTCAGAATACTGCTCAAGGCCATCATGGCTATGATGAACAGTAGTGGTGATAGTGGGTCTCCGTGGAAGATGCCTCTTTGTATGTTAATTTCTGTTATGTGTTGTCCATCAGCTATCAATTCCAGTCACATGCTTTCATTGCGCTTTATATTACGTTGATGATCCCGCGTGGTATTTTATACATTTTTAGTCATTCTATTCTCCATGATTGGGGGATCCTGTCGTAAGCTTTTTTGTAGTCGATCCATAGTTAATTATTTCTCCCCCTTTTTACCTCCTTTAGGATCCTTTGATCTATATATAACAGGCCATGTGTTCCTCTTTTTCCTTTTTGGTATCCTTTCTGCTCCTCGGGGACGAGTCCACGGTTATTCAGGGAGTGGTAGATTTGTTGCCTCAGTTGTGCTGTCAGTATCTTCCACATAGTTGGTAAGCATGTGATTGGTCTATAGTTGCTAGGGACGGTTCCTTTCTCCGTGACCTTCTATAGCAGTGTGGTTCTACCTTTTGTCATCCAGTCTGGTACGCTTGCTTCCTGTATACCTCTTCTCAGGTTTTGGGCTAGCCTTTCATGTAAGGGCGTGCATTTTTGGAACCAGTATGCATGTATCCCGTCGTGCGCTGCTGCTCTCCAGTTTGCAATTTTTCCTATGATTTTCTTTAGGGGTTCCTTGCTGAGTTCATTCACTCCTCCTTATATTTGTTGTAACTCTTCTTTCAGGTTTTTCAGCCACTCGGCATTTCTATTGTGATCTCGTTGCTCTTCCCATATTTTACTCCAGTAGAGTTTTGTTTCTGTCGGATTAGGTTGTTCTGTTTTTGTTTTTCCTCCGTTCACATTTTGGTAGAATTGGCTTTCATTAGTTTCAAATGTTCTGTTTTGTTTGCATTGTTCAGATTTATATCTATATCCTCTCAATCTCGCTTCTTTAGCTTTTATTTTTTGGTCTAGTTCTTCATATTTCTTGTTTAGCCTCTCCCTGTCAGTTACATTTCCAATATTCCGTTTTCTCCACATTGCTTTCATCCTGTTGGTCATTTTGGTTTCTTTTTTATGTTTGCGTATTTTGGTTTCTAATCTTATTTCTCATCCAGGTTTTGTCGGTCCGTTTATCTCCGGTTGTTTTTCTGATTTGGGTTTCATACTTACCATTTTGGCGCCTACGTAAATCAGGTTGTTTAAGTCTGTGATTGTATTTGTTGGGGTATGTGGGAGGAGTCTGTTAACCATCTCTGTTTCTGTTTATAGTTTCTTCTGCTCTTGATTCCTTAACGATGGGAGCTTTGTTATTTCCTCGTTCATCAGCTGTATTATTTTATTTATTTCATTTGCCGCATTCTCTGTTAGTTCTGTTTCATTGTCCTCGGTTTTCACACTTGTATACTTTGTTCTTTGTTGGTCCTCAGGCTTTGGTGTTTTTACTTGTGAGGCTTTAACTTTTGGGGTTGATGTACGTGCGGTTCCGTTGGGGGATGCTTCTTGTTCAGTTTCATCATTTATATTTCGCTGAATTTCTGTTAGTTCTAGTTTAGAGAGCCAAATTTTCTTGAGTATCAGTCTTACTTGTCCGCAATTCTTTGTTCTGTCGTATGGTAGTCACTGGATAGGTCCCATAATTCTTACAATGTTGTATGGGAAAAGAGGAGGAAGGCAATTTTCCCCGCCGCTTTGGAAATTTCTACGTCAACATCGGTAAAACGTCTCTGTTATAAATTCGAACTAACATTTAACAAGATAATTCGCCTGTCGCCTCTCTGGATATTTTACATTCATTCATTCATTATTATTATTATTATTATTATTATTATTATCATTATCATTATCATTATTATTATTATTATTATTATTATTATTATTATTATTATTGTTATTATTATTATTATTATTATTAATGTTATTATTATTATTATTGTTATTATTATTATTATTGTTATTATTGTTATTATTATTATTATTATTATTGTTGTTGTTGTTGTTGTTATTATTATTATTATTATTATTATTATTATTTACTCGCTAGAAGTAGCAAGAGAAGCACACATCAAAGATTGCAGATTGCTCTTTGAGAAAAACTTATAATGGCCCCTGGAGTCTGAGTGTCTCTCTACCTCTTTCGATTACCTTTGCAAAAGAATTTGCATTATCGTAATAGCCGCCTAACATTGATTCTCGTTTGCAGCGAGCATTGGTCTTCACTAGAATTTGGAGGAGCAGCAAGCCTCCCCAAGGTCCCAGTCCTATTTGCACTTATCCAGCGGAGGTCTGGCTAGTGCTTTCTCTCCTCGGTGTTTCCATCCTCCTTGACCCTCATTATTATGTGTGATGCCTGTTTTTATTGACACTCGCTGAAAAAAGGAGGCGTGGTATTTTTCAATTATATAGTTTCAGTTTTCAATAGTACCATATGAGGTTCGTTTGTATTTGTTATCTGTAGCGGTTTCTATGTTCTGTTTATGCGTAGTTTATGTGTGGGGTAAGTCTCCACATTCAAAGGTTTACCTTAATATTTCTGCAGTTTTCATTATTGATATTTGTTATATCATCTCTGCCATTTCTCTGATTCAAATCTCTCCCATCCTTTTTTAACTGTTTTCGGTATCGTTCATAGCGCTCCTACAATTAGTGGTGTTATATTTAATTTCTTCATATTCCAGACCTCTTTGAGCTCTCCGGTTAATTCCGTATATTAGCTCCCCTTCTCAGTCTCCTTGATATTCACTTTGTAGTTTACTGAAACGGTATAATCTGCAATATTGCAGAGCTTTTCCTTCTTGTAAACTAATATGATTTACGGTCATTTTGCTTGGATAGGTTTATCCGATGTATATCCATGTCCCATACGAGGTTGTGACTTTCATTTTGCAGTACTGCTGCCGGTTTGTGTTTTTACTATGTGTCTGTGTGTTCAAGATTCGCAATGTCACCATTTGCTGTTTTCTTGTGTCTTGTCGACCCTTGCTTTGATGTCGTTGTTCTAAGTGCTTTATCTTGCGCAGCTGTTATCAGCGATGCAGTTACCTTGTTAAGGTTTCCTTTTAGTTATTATTATTATTATTATTATTATTATTATTATTATTATTATTATTAAATATTCTCTTTTTCGATTATTATTCGCGAATTAAATTCTAAATAAAAGTAAGCAAAGGTTTAATGCATTTTTCCAATGTAAACATTCACATATTCAGTAATAAATCTATTAAATCTGAAAAGAGAGATTTAGTTTTACTTTTACATCACCAAGAATGCGGCTATTATTACTGATCAACAGTTAAACCTAAATCTTCACCTAAAATATATAAGGTAAAATTATGAGTGACAACATCAAATGGTCAAAAATAGGATCAGAATACAACGTTGAGACATCATAACTCGCATTCAATGCGGAGTTATTATCAATAGTAACAAGTTTGCTCACTTCGTTTCTCCATCACTGTCCACCAAAGCGAAAAGTAAGTTTTGTTGACGTCCGTTTGCCTATAAGTGTGAAAACATGTATTTGTTTTTCTTTCTAGCTTCTTTTCTCTTTTCTCCGTGATCGTATTTTGCCTGTATCTCATTTTTTTTTTTTTTTGCGGTAAACAACCCGGATCCACAATAGTCAGCCTGTGCAACACTATTCTTACGAGGTTGAGGCGGGGTTGAGACATGTTAATGCATTTCTGCAGCGTTCTCATCCTCTATTTTTCACCGTACGCCCTATCAATTTCTCCTTACCGGATCGGCCTCTTTATTTCTGTGAGTCCTTTTGCTCCGGTAATGATTAAAATATAAAAACCAAGATATACCTTCCGTCGGCTAAAAAAATGAAATTTATAATGTTTTCTCTCTGAACACATGATCCAAGTTGTCGATTATGTGATCTATTTATCTATTTATCTGCCTATTCATCTATCTAGCAATATATATATATATATATATATATATATATATATATAAGGAGCTTAAACTCAAAAGACCGAAATTAATGAGCTAATACATCAATCCTTGTTAAGTTGAAAATTTCCGTATATTATTTAGCTAGATCTCATCTGTTTTCATATATTATAAATTGTGTGTGTACAAAAAATTGAAAGTATATAAAAATATAAATTTCAAACACATCACATGATATATACATAGCCATATCTGCTTTTTGTCGTCTCAAAGAGTTTCAAGTAATATTTAGTAAAATACAGAGCTGACGGAACCAACCTAATCTTTTAATCACCAAGTTATGTTGTATATATATTTGATTGGATTATGGAATGCATATCATGCTCGCCTCTTTACGACGGGAATAAAAAGTAATCATCGTTGCCTCTTATATCGAACAATTCAATTGCACTTGGTCGTACGAGGTTTTAAAAAACAAAATAAATAAGACTGTTGTTTTGTATCACAAAATTTCAGTCTAGCTCAATATATCGAGGGTGCCATCATATTGGAAACCAAGCAGATTGATTACAAACCGAGATATTTATGCATACCGTTAATCATTCGATAAGTAAGTAAAAAAATAGTAAAAAACGATCTCCAGAGTGCTGCAAAATATATATATATTTTTTTATTACATTTTCACCCAAAACAAGGCGCATTGCCACTCTAATGTAGGGGGCTACTATCAGGGGAAATATCTACTGGGGTACTATGTAGGGATTAGGGCAGCGATATGTTGGTTCACGTTGCACTTGAACTTATGCATGTCAGTACAGTTGGGGAAGCAGTGACCTGGGATGGAATTCCAAAGTCTAGCAGTTTTGGGGAAGAAACTACTGGAGTAGAAAGATCTTTTACATCTAGGGATCTCTACAGTGTGGGGGTGGGATTTTGTAGCTTGTCGGGTCTGTCGAGGGTGGTCACGTCGTGGGGGCACAAGTGCTTGCAGTTCTTCAGAGCATTCACCATTATAATACTTGTAGAACAGGCAGAGGGATGCAACGTTTCGACGATGGGAAAGAGGCTGAAGTTTAGATGCCAGTTTAGGGCCTATCAGATTTGCGACTCTCTTTTGAACCCTGTCAAGGAGCGAGAGACTAGTAGCCGATGCACCGACCCAAATATGACAGAAATACTCCATAAATGGGCGAATAGTGGCCTTATAGAGGTACAGGATACTTTCGGGTGTTAGAAGTTTTCTAGCACGGTAGAGAGAGCCCACCTTCCTCGCAGCGGCCCTGGCAATGCCCTCGATGTAATTGTTCCAACTCATGTTTTCTGTGAACGTTAGGCCAAGGAGCTTGAAAGACGTACTCTCAGATAAAGAGTTGTTGGCCATTGCTATAGGTGGTAGGGAAGGATTCTTGTAATTATTGAATGAAACCAGTTTTGTCTTGGTGGTATTGAACGTTACCATCCATTTTTGTCCCCATTCCACTACTGATTGGAGGTCATCCTCGAGTGTTTCTGCCATTACTTTAGATATATGTACATTTGTTTTCCTGTCGTGCCTGCTATAGAGTGTGGTGTCATCAGCATATATACCCATCTCAGAGGCAATCTTGTCGGGGAGGTCATTTATGAATATAAGGAACAGCAGAGGACCAAGGATAGATCCCTGGGGCACTCCCGCATTTATATCATATTGTTTAGATGTACGACCGTCGAGGACAACCTGGATTTTTCTCTTATCTAAGAAGGATTTAATTATGTTAAGTATTCTACCAGTGATACCGTAAGATCTAATCTTCCTGAGGAGACCCTCATGCCATACCCTGTCAAAAGCCTTAGATATATCTAGAGCTACCGCTCTGCCCTCTCCCGCTTTGTCCAGTGAATGGTATATGCGTTCAGAGATTACAGTGAGGATGTCTGCCGTGGAACGGGCTTGTCTAAATCCATATTGATGGTCGGTCAGAAGTTTAGCATCTGTAAGGTGCTGGACTAGAGCATGGTTAATTAAGGTCTCAAATATTTTGGCAAAAAGTGGGAGGAGGCTAATAGGGTGATAATTTAATGGGTTAGTTCTTTCGCCAGAATTCTTGAATACTGGTACCACAGAAGCAGTTTTCCAACAGGTCGGAAAGCAAGATACATTAAGGCATTTGTTGTAGAGTTTGGAGAGAACTGTAGCTACTTCAGCTAAACACTTTTTTAATAGCACAGCTGGGATGAGGTCGGGTCCACATGCTTTGGAAGTGTCAAGGTTTTTTATGATAGCATGCACCTGGGCAGGGGTGATTTCCAGATCGTCTAGCGTGGCTTCTGCCCGCATAGGAAATTGAGGTAGGGGGTGGTTTAGAGGGTCCAGTGTTGAGTTTGAGGCAAACCGACTGGCAAGCAAGTTAGCCTTCTCGGTTGCTGAGCAAAGAACATCCTGATTGTTGGTTAGTGGGGGAAACAAATAAATGCGCATATATTTAGGTAATGTAATACAACATTCCAAGGTTTGTACACATTTACAGCTTAAAAATGTATTCAAAGATGGGTTCTATAGTTGGAAAGAAGTCCTTGATTCTAGACACATTGCAGACGCTTAACACGCTGAAATAGCTTCTAAGGAAGACACAAAATATACGCACTCGCGCACACAAATACACACACAACACACACACACACACACATATATATATATAAATATATATATATATATATATATATATATATATATATATATATATATATATATATATATATATACACTAGCAATCGGTGCCCGGCGTTGCCCAGGTGTTTTGAGGTGTATGCTGAAAAAAAAGTCATTTTTTCTCAACTTTGCCCCCTATTATGACCTCTTAAAATTTATTGTTTAGGGATCACGTAAAGTTAATAAGTTAGATCGATGTCCAAGGAATCTATATCAGAAATATCACGTGTTTAGACCCAAAATTGTAGGAGGAGTTTGGTAGAGTTTTCAAAGGTCAAATCGTTGAATATTGACCACTTAATCGCCAAATTTCTATCGAAAATCTATCACATCGATTTTCCAAAATCTCAGTACACTTTATACCAAATTTCGAATCTGTACACTTAAAATTGACAGATTTTTCATATATCCTCCGGATTCCTATTGAATCTCGAATGAATTTCTTCGCCCAAACATACACACACATACACTTATATATATATATATATATATATATATATATATATATATATATATATATATATATATATGAAGACCCGACGTTGCCAAGGATTGTACAGTATCGATACTTTTGTTGTGAGTAAAATCGGGGAAATCGATTATTTTAAAATAAAATACATGATTTACTTCCTCTAATGCGGGGCACATTTACGTGTACTGTGATGGCGCTTTATATTCTTCTACCTTAACGTAATGCAGTATACACTGGAAATATTGTTGCATTGTAGAGAACATATGAACATTTTATACATTTTACAGTTGTGCGACATTTAGAAAAATTACCTAGAATATACTATAAGGGATCCACTTACATGCAGAAAAAGTATATATATATATACATATGTCTGTGTGTATGTGAGGGGTTGTATGTTATCTGTGTATCTGTGTGTGTATATATTTATAGTTATACTTTTGTTTCAAATGTAAGTAAAAATACTTATATTGATTATATAAATAAAACGACTGTTTGCATTTACGTATATAACTGATATCTCTGGTTTGGCATGAAAGTAAATGTTTGAAGTAATAATAAAAAAATTAAACTATAAAAATTCAAGTTAGTGCATGAAAACATGCATTGATATACTAGAAAAGAACAGCTAGGGCAATTACTAATAATATTATGTTCTAAGTGGGATGCATAGTCAAAGTCTGTCACACCTTTTCTATAAGATTAAACAGAAGAAAAAACAGCGTTATCGTCACGTCATATGTCTGTTACTATGGTAACAACGTTATTGGTTTGTAAAACGGTGTAGATTTATAATTTAATTTTTCGTCTATAATAGTAATACATATCGAAAGGACAAATAAACTAAAAATTCAGCATTATATTAATACGCAATTTCATATTTAATCAATACTAATATAAATGTATTATCATAAATAAAATATCTAAGATTCAAAATAAAATATTAAAAATGTCAATCAAACTTGTACCATTAAATATACGGTATCTTATAAATTTGAAGAGAAGTATAACATTTCATAATCTTTTACGTCTTTTTATTTTAATGGTTTTTAAAAGATATGAACACTCATTTAATAAGATTGGATTAATGATGTAGAATGGATAAGGATAGAAATTTAATTAAGTTAAGAAACAATTCTAAAACATAAATTAAATAGTCAATTGTTGAGCTTAGAACATCATAGTTCAAATGATTGTTCCATAATTTATATGTATTATTAATTATTTATTAATATGATTGAATCAAAGTAATAAATATATTAAAGTTGAAATAATTATGCATACTTTTAAGGTTAATAAAAACGAAGTAGAATATTTTAGAAGATGTACGAATTAAATATAATCTTGTAGGATTGTTTTTTCTTTTCATTACATTTTCATCCGAAACAAGGCATATTGCCACTAGGATGTAAGGGGCTACTATCAGACATAAGCATCAGGAGTACTGTGTAGGAAGTTGGGCAGCAAGATGTCGGTTCACGTTACACTTGAACTTCTGCATGCCATTACAGTTGGGGAAGCAGGGGCCCGGAAGGAAATTCCAAAGTCTAGTAGTTCTGGGGGAAAAACTACTGGAGTAGAAGGCTCTCTTGCATCTGTTTGTTGTGTACTTACGTCGAGGGGGTATAAGTGCTTGCAGTCCGTCGTTATTATATTATTAACATGTCATATTTCACAATTATCTCTAAAAATATGGGTGTATGTTACTGCACGCATTTCGATAAAAGCATTACTTTAATGTATTTATAATATTATGAAAAGAAAAAAAACATATTTAGCTATTCGTACTAAGTATATTTTAATCGAAAATGTCTCTTCTCGATAAATTTCTGTGAATTGTGGTAAATATTTTTCGTGAATTGAACCATAAAATTATTATCAATATTTATTTCATGCTAGTATAAACTTTTTCTAAATAAAATTCATAAACTAAAAGGAAAGAAATACGATCAAAATTCAGTTAAAGGAGTGACAATGTTTAAATTCCAAAGAAATGTGCGCATTATGCCAAAACGCATTGTACCCAGCAGAACGAGATACGAAACTATGGATCGAATGAATCTTGATTGCTTCTGTATTACATTAGTCACCTGCGTTCCCTAACCTGAAGTGGATTCTCGGCCTTGTCAAGGAGTCTCCCAATCCTAGCGGAATGAGGAATGTGCTTAAATAGTTGTGCTGTCCACTAACTTTATACAGCGCATAATATTCCCAATTAGTCACTCACCTGGTATTAGCCAGTTCAGCCGTTGCTTAACTTCGGTGATCTGGCGAGATCTGGTAACGCATGGTTATTATATGCAGTATACGTATTGTTTTATACGTGGGCGTAATAAATAAGTTTATACTTTCACTATTGATCTATTGATTTTAACGATTTCCGGTCTGGTGGGGTTTATGGCTCTGGTGGATGGCTTATTAATAAAGCTAAATTTCTAAGCTTTATGTGTGTTGTTTTCTGTGTAGTTTATTCACTATCATGCTATCTTCTAGTTTGTAAGTTATGTTGCTATCTGAATCGATTTGATTTACTATGTTCCAAATTAATCCTTTATAGTATGTTGAAATATTTTATTTGAATAATTTATAGTATTATTGTTTAGTAAGTTTGTGGAAGTCATGCGTTTTCTCTGTTTTAATATATAGGTATTTTAACTTGTAAATTTATTTGACTGTTTTGTGAATTTTATTTTTGAAAAGGTTTATTTTTCTTACTATATACGATAATTAAATCAATGCCACCAATTCGATCTTTTTTTTTTTAAATTAACACGTTGACAAAAAAGAGATGGCTTTTCCCTGTTTTGGAGACCATAATAATAATCACGGTTGCTATTTGAGGGTATGCAAAGAGAGAAATAGCGTTTCGACCTCAGTTTTCATCATCGGGAGAAGTCGGTAACATATATATATATATATATATATATATATATATATATATATATATATATAGGTAGATAGATTGTTTTTATTATTGAAAGATATGTAACTTATCTGGGAGACACGTTAGATATCATTGAGCTAATTATATATCTATGTACAGATTTTGTAATTCCAATTCATACTTAATAGAGATTAACTTAATACTTTCCTATGAATGTGTTCTCTTGTTCTATTCTTGTAGTAATATTTTCTTCACACACACACACACACGTATATATATATATATATATATATATATATATATATATATATATTCTGTGTGTATTATATATGCGTTTCAATATATACTCGTAATAGCATGTCTATAAAGCATGGCAGGAATATATCGTCAAAGAAAGATAATACAATATTTTGCAATCCTGATGCCACCTTCCATTGTCTCTCCGACATATTTCCAAAAATGGGTGGGAACTTTCATGATTTCTAACAATAGATATAAAGATGTCGACATCTCAAATGACGAAATGAAAAATACTTTTTGATGTTCATTGAAATGTCAGGAAAGAAATGTGTCCCCAATAAAAAATCAAATCTCACGAATTCAGGTTCGAATCCCAGATTTCATTTCATGTAAAACTGATATTTTTTGCATTTCGACTCGATGGGGCGTATACGTTTTCTAGATAAGAATTTATATTTATACACCCGTTTCCATTAGATCATATTCCATATGTTAATATATATATATATATATATATACAAATATATATATGTATACAAATATATATATATATACATATATAGAGAGAGAAAGAAAGATAGAAGAGGAAAATATGTGTGTATTAGTATGTGTATATGTTAGCACGTGTGCAGACCTATGTGTCTATTTGCATAGAATAAAGTAGTAATACGATTATGAAAATTTACCAAATAACATACTAAACAACAACTTTTTCAATACTAAAATTTAAATTCGGTGTTTTATAGGATTAATGGACATGTGGTAGACACATGCAGCCCAACCAAAGAACTGGTGCCTCTACCTATTTGATATTATAGTTATATACATACATTCACATCCATATATATATATATATATATATATATATGTATATATATATATATATATATGTGTGTGTGTGTGTGTGTGTGTGTGTGTGTGTGTGTGTGTAATCCCTTTAATACCAGCATTTCGACATTGTTTTCAGCTGCACTGCACGTTCACTTGCCACTGGTATTTAACAATGCCGACTCAAGCATGGAGTTGTTAGAGATTGCGCATCTGTTACCACAAAAGTTTCACGTGCATGCACCTATATAGTGAGTATCTCTAGTCTGTCAAGGCTAAACTACCATATATATATATGAATATATATATATATATATATATATATATATATAGTCATATTCCCCAATAAAGCATCGTCATAGCAAACATAATAATGCAAAACACAAACTAAATATAATCTCAAGATTCGCTTTTCATTTTGCCACTTTAGTTGAAGTCGGGATCCGAAAGCAGAATAACTTTCATGCAAGCCGACTACCCTGCAACTGTAGCTACCGAGCCACATATGGGTCGACGTCTTAAAAGTTCGATGTTATTCTCGATATAGGGATATAATTTGACAATAAAATCAAATTAAATTATACATTCATGTATGAGATGATATATATTATTTCCATAATCAAATAACGTCGCAGCTCACCTAAGCGATGCAGGCCACATACTAGACATCCAAACTTTGAGTGAGACTATTTTCCCCAAAATATCGTACATCTCGAAAGACTTAGCGTCTAGCAATCAGGGTTACATAATGTTTCACTGAATAACACATGGCGTCTTCAAACAACATATCAATTCTTAATTGAGCGGCGAACGGAGATAAAAGAACTAAATCTAACATACAAAAGTAACAATGGGATGAAGAGTTTTTCACACATGAAAATGCCACAATCTGCCCAAGCCCTTCTACAAATGTGTATCGTTTTGACTTTCGAATCAACAGAATGAAAGCAGAATGTTCTCTACTCTTCTGATTTTACATTAATATTCCAGCAAATGCCGGCACTATGACTAAAATGGTTTATATACACAGAAAAAGCTTTATATGAATGTAATCACTTTGGGCGTCATTACCTGGGTTGCTGCATTATGTTATTTTCTGATAAATCGAAAGTTACTTAATTTTTCCCATTGAATATTTTTTTATATACGCCGATTAATGTATATTACGGAAGTTTTTTTTTTAGTAATTTATCCTCATAAAGGTATCGATCTGTAATGCCCTGCCAAATACTAACACACTATTAGTTTTTATGGTCGCTTTCTAAATCATCGATTTACTTATCGAGTTGTGTTTATTACAGTATTCTCTATTATTTTTTGGATATACTAGCGGGGCTTGTGGACATTCCACAGCGGACTCATTCATATGTAATATATTGATGTTGGCATTCTCTATATGTTCAGCGTAAATGGCGACGCTCTGATGTTATTATAGCTCTCCTGTGAAAACTGCAAAATATTTATCTAAAATAGCAGGCGCACTCTGCGTAGCCCGTTCGAAAAGTAAACTTAATACGCTATTTTAATTCTTATGGATTTCGTATATATTATTGAGTTAATATTCTATCGCTTTTTATATATTATGAAGTTGTGATGGCAAAAATAACAATAATATATCCATATGACTTGGGTGCATTAGCTTGAATCGAAACCGAAGTCAAAACCTATGATATATATATATATATATATATATATATATATATATATATATATATATATATATATGGAAATTAAATAAGATACGTGATACATTGAACTATTTAAAGCCAAATAGCTGCAAATCGAGTTTTTTTTTTTACTTTGTAAAGTAAACGAATGTTTATTTTTTAAATAGAGATGTATTTCGGAGGTATACATTCCTTTTTCAATATACATATATGTATATTTTTTCCTCTTATTCTTCGGCATGTTGTTGAGTGGAAGGATTGGAGTTGGAGTCATAATTATAAAGAAAAAAACTCGCGTTGCAGCTATTTGTCTTTAAAGTGGTCAATGTATCTTATTTAATTTTAAAATTTCACCCAACACCTTTTATGGAAAACCTACCCAGATTTTCAAACCACACGCGACCACACGTAATCATATAACTTCAGATAAATCTGCAGCTAACATCATGTGGACTCCAACTTAAATTCTTTCATTCAACACCATGCTGAAGCATAAGGGGAAAAAATATATACATATATGTAGATTTAAAAAGGGGTGTATATCTCCGAAATAGATCTCTCTCTTTACAAAATAAACACTCGCGTTGCAGCTATTTGGCGTTAAAGTGTTCAGTGTAACACGTATCTTATTTAATTTTAATATATATATATATATATATATATATATATATATATATGGAAATTAAATAAGATACGTGTTACACTGAATATATATATATATATATATATATATATATATATATAAAAGGATTTGAAGAAAAAAAGATAAATGCCCATGGAGGTATGTAAAGTCTGTGAAATATAAATTAACACACTTACTGTAGTGTATATATATATATATATATATATATATATATATATATATATATATATATATATATATATATATATATATTGGGGTGGAGAGGGCTCCAGTAAGCCGTGATGAAGGCGACCTTTCTAGGAGAAGCAAATCTCTGACTTAAAAAAAATCATAAAGCGGGAGACCACTACCCGAATTAAGCTGGCCTGCAGCTTAATTTGTTGCTGGCTATCTTGCTCTTGCTTGTTGCTTGATCCCAAAAGTTTGAACCGAGAGAGAAACAGCTGTCGTACAAAGCTAAGACTCTGAAACATCATCTTTGTGTAGATAATCCCTCAGGTATTTGGGGCTCATGGACATTAAGTGCCTTAGGAGTAGCACTCGTCTAACAAGACGTTGCAATAATCATATATATATATATATATATATATAAACTTGGGTTTCTTCAGCTATAATTGAAAGGGAAGCCAAAACCTATGGAGACTTCTACATAAAGTGATTTATAAAAATAGATTACTGAAGTGCAATCAACGATAATCGAAATAAAAATAAAAGGTAATGAGGAACTTTTGCTAATTTTTTTAAAGTGATGACTTTAGTACCATCAGCTATAATCGAAACCGAAACCAAAACTTATGAAGAATTCTTGGTAAAATTACTTATAAAAAATATAAATGACTCGAGGCTCATCAGCTAAAATCAAAACCGACATAAAAACTCATGATTAACTCTTGATAAAAGTATTTATTACAAGAAACGGATACGCATAAAAATTAAACAACAGTCACTCGGATGTAATAAATAAACACGACGTATCCTATTAATATATAGATTATCATAGTCTAATGAAATTGAAGCGACAAAATTAAGATAACATTTAATATATTATCTTGCTCATTCGTATTGTATACTTTCAAAAAATATTTTCCACTTGCCAGTATTTGCTAAGCAAAACTCCAAAGATATTTAAATTTCACAGTTTTGCGTGAAATTTTTTGCTAGCTCTTCTTTTTTATATATACACAAAAAACTACACGACAAAAAGGACTTATAAATAATACGTATGAAATTACATATGAGTAACCGCTCATAATTTTTCTGAAACCTTCTATAATCATGTAGAAAATAATTTTTAATAAATTATATGTGAACTTCAAGTATAAAATATTGCTTAAAATCGAGCATTGCTTATTTGAATTAAACGCCGTTTATTGTGTAACCTTACAAAAAAGATATTTGATGAACTATTAAATAAATTTACAGTGTTATATGCGTACGTGTTTCTCCCGCCATTCGAATGGTTATTTGAAGTGCGCGTTATTTACTTACGGAGTTAAAACAGAGATGCATACGGGTTATTTTTAAACCGTTACATTCTTAAATATATATGCAATATAAAAAGAATGTAATTCTAACGAATGAATATTTTATGCAGCAAAAATTATTGTCATAGAAGCAGCGATATTGAAATGGAGTGAAATATGCAGGAAAAATCGCGAAAATTCTACATTGAGAAAGATTGTATAACGTTTATAAAATATTTTCTTAATATGGATTTCAAATAGTTTTTCTCGATAGAGGAAATATCTGATATGCAATGCACTTTTTTTCACATGGTGGAAACTTCAATTGCCTCGCCACATTTAATACATAAATCTATTTCTGTATCGTTTTCCTTCGGAAATATTCAAAATACTTGGTTGAAAATAGTCCTATTAAATGTGATTGTACGTATACATCAATGATAAGTAATGCTTAGACTAAGAATATAATGAATATCGTCAAGATTTTAGATTAAATGAAGCCATTTACAACATACATCGTTTATGCAAACATATTGTAGCGAAAATTACCAGATAATTGTAAGGCCGAGAGAAAGCACGGTCTTTTCCAAAAGCAGGATGACATCCAAGTAAACTGATAACATTATGTTTATGTTTATTTTAATGAATAGGCAAGTAACCAATGATTTGCTCTCATAGTATTTGCAAAAAACAAAAAAAAAACAAGAAAAAAGCAAGGGAAAAGAAAAAAAAACGAGAATAAGCTGGATGGACCTCTTGCACAATAATTGCCTAACAAAACACACCTCTGTAAAAAAAAAAAAATAAAATAAAATAAAAAAAAATAACCGAGCCTTTAATCGTGCAAACTGTTGACATAATCCATAACTGCGGCTCGGCTTACACTAACACAAAAACAAACAGGAATGCATGAAATAAAACACATATTTTTGAAATATGAACTCTTTAATCGTTTAAAATAACATGTCAATATGATCCAGCATTTTAGATTTTGCCAATTTGGTTATACATCTTCTTAAATATATTTAAATGGTTGGTAACGCAATTTTTATAATATGGATTCGATGTGAGTGGACTTTCTAAACGGTCTAATTCTTTGCAAATATAACAATATTTGTCTACTAAACCGAGTGCGTAAATGAGAATTGTTAATTGTCAGTAGATATTATTCTCTCTCAACTAGATTCCAACACTGTTTCTGTTTTATTCTTTCTATTTTATACACTTTATATATAAATTATTTTAATTTATTTACAGAGACGGCTTACACAAACAGAAACTTGTTTACATTGGAGTTAAAAGCACCCTTAATCATGCGAGAAGAAGACCAGTGGAACATTATTCTACAGGAGTTCTAAGAAATTAACTTTGTTCATGGAGTGTTTTTACATTTAGACAGATGGGCAGTTGGGGGAAATTGATAGTGGTTGTAGCTAGTGGAGAGTCTTTCGTGAATGTTTGACAAGAGTGAACCATATATGGAGCTTAGACGAGCACTAGCCATGAAAATAACGATAGATCAGAGGCAGGCTCGCAAAATGGGAAAATGGTTGCAGTTAAAAGAAAAAGGAATCACTCACAAGATTTCGAAACCAGTCTCGAAGGAAGATATTTTGTTGCGTAATCCTTAATTCTTTACGTTTTTAAGTGTGTTCAATATTTTTGTCCTGAAATAGTATCGTCTCATCGTTCTTTATTTACCAAATAATTTCCATTATCGTATTTTCATATTTTATTTTGTATTGCTTGTTGGTCTTTCAAGCTGATATTCTCTGATGTTTGACTTTAGATTCCTTCTTTCTTTTGACTCATTCTTTTCTTGTTATAATTTTTCGTATTATCTCTATGGTTTATTTGAACAGTGTGCTTTTTACTCAGCTAGATTAATCATTCTTTATTTTATTTGTCTTTCTTTTTACCCTTCTATATTTGAATCATTCACTATTTACTTTTATTTTCATCTGTTTATATATATATATATATATATATATATATATATATATATATATATATTTGTGGTCATCGATATACAGTACTGTTTCGTTGTATCCCAACTCATCTAGACTAACACCTCCCCGAAGCCGGGGATTGAACCTAGAACCATCGCGTTGCCAGTCCGCAGTTCTAGCGATTAACCCACCGGAGCGGCGCCCGTAAATTATCTTGCGAAATGTCTATTTACAAACATTTGTCCACCACTTTTACAATGCTCTAAACACCCAACCACACACACACACACACACACACACACACACACACACATATATATATATATGTTTTAAGAAAAATAGAAAAACCGAATGAAATTATTAAAATAATCAACGTTTCGTCCTTATTTCAGAGGACATCTTCAGGATATTGGAGTAAAAATGCAAGAAAAGAAAAAGTAATAGATCATACGAAAAAGAGAAACAGCTTTTGAATCCTACCCATGTCGGGAAGGACAAACATATGTGTGCGTATGGGAAGGTTGTCTTGTTCAATGTCTATATATACACTTTTAAAAATGCGTTAAGTAAATATGTATATTTTTTCTGTAAACTTATTCATTTTGTTGAAATATTTAAGGAAAAACTGTTAGCCAGGATCTGTTTTGATATTTTGTTCTCTGATTATTATTTTCCCTATGCTAGGGGCTAAATGATAGAAGCCTTTCTTTGCGTAACAGTATTAGTATTTAATATTAGTGCTGATTCTAAAAGTCTTCTTTTAGCTCTATCTATTACATATTTAATAATTTTCGCATGATCTAAATTAAACGAGTGATCGTGTTTTGCACAATGGAAAAAGAGTGCATTTAGGGCGTTACCATTTCTTATATCTCTTCTTTTCTTTACCGTTTTGGTTTTTCTATCTTACTTCATAGCATTTACTCTTATCTTTCATCTTTCTGCTCTCTTTTAAGCTATTTCTATTGTTCTTATGCATTCTATTTGGTTTCCTATATCATTTCCTAATTCTTATTCGATTTTATAACTGCTTATTTTCTTTAATTAATATCGCTGTCTTATCTCAATTTTATCATTCGCAAATTTCTCAACTCATTTATATCGTCCTATTTCCTAGATCGTTCTTCGTCCATATTAAAGACAACTGCCAACTATTCTCCTATGCTCGAAATGTGTTAAAAACTGAATTTAAATTCCATTAAAAAATTTTATTTGCAAACGAAGCAGCACTTATAAACTCCGAAGGCTACTCGAGGATAAAAGTTAATGAATGTAAGGTTGTAATATAGTAATCATTAATAGCGTAAGTCAGGTTGAATTGAAGTATTGAAGTGGGCGGTTCAACAAGAACTGGTTTACAGCTGACATGATGCTGCCATACTGTAGTTGGCCGGGAAACAGGACAGTGGAACTGTGCGCCAAAGGTAGGATATTCTGGGAAAGAAACTTAGTTTATTGAAATTTGAATTTAGATTAAGGCAGAGAGAGAGAGAGAGAGAGAGAGAGAGAGAGGGGGAAGGGGTGGAGAGAGAGCGGGGAGAAACTGTTTATAGTGGTTGTACTTATTCGAGTTATTTCTCTAAAATTCCAGAATGGGGTATAGATCTGAAGGACAGGGCGCTGAGCAGCTCTTCTCCAGATGTGGCAAGAGTACTCTATTGTACTTTCTTTCCAAGAACAGCGCGCATGTATACTGCATGGCAGATTTCTCAGCTAACTAAAACATAGTCGTCATCATGTCCAATGTAAATTTCTTTATGGGTATCATTTAAATTAAATTCTACCTCTTCCAATCATTACGTTGGTGTTTAACCGACTACTTGACATTCATTAACTCTGGTCACCAATTGGCTTTGATAGGCGTTACTCCCTTGTAAAAAAATATTTCGTGTACATAATAATGCGCCTCTACTGCCCCCCCTTTCTTTTTTCCTCAGCGATGTCTTCTTCCACGTTAATTTCTACGCAATTTATTGTACATTTCATTGCGTCTTTTTTTCTGTATTTTTTCTCTTTTTCGCTTTTCCCTTTTCTATCTCAACTATGTTTTTACATAAATATCCCATTTCCCCTTTCAATCTCTTTTTCATCCGTTCGTTAAGAGTGGTTTTCATACTCTTTCCCCTTTTCTCCCTTGGCGATCTTCATTCATCATTTAATCGTTCAGCCATTACTAGTTTCTGTAATTATAAGAATATAATAGAAAGAAATGAAATCATGCATAAACATGAACAAATACAAATCGCACATCAACAACAGCGACGACAAACATTGGATATTAGAAAAAACATATTAATAACAAGTACAAATATGCTTAATGAAAAGACTTCGTAAAAAAAATTATTGCGGATACAAAAATTCATCTGCAAGTTTAAAAAAAATGTGATAATTCTTGAATTTTTAATTTATAAATTTTAATAAAAAATATTCACATGAATTCTAATTCAATTAATTTAACCTTGGCTTAAAAAATTAAATAAATAAATAAATAAATGAATAATAATAATAATAATAATAATAATAATAATAATAATAATAATAATAATAATAATGATAAATAACTAATAATAATTATCATAAAATACTAATTGGTAGTCATAACCTTATTAAGAAGTTTTTTGTTGTTGTTTTTTTTTTGACAGAAGAGAATATGTACATTTTGTGTCAAAAGTGTTTCATTCTACACAGGAGACAAGCATAAGACATTAAAAGATGTGTATATAATGCTGGCAAGTTGGATTATTACTGAAATTGTGAGCATCTGCATTTAAAATTGCATCCCTGTTGTGAGCCGAAAATATCACTGAGAAAAACTCGGGCACGGCTAGAAGAGTTTCGTATATTTAAAACAAGAGAAAAATCATAAAGAACAACATTTGTATAACTTAATGCCACTCTTCTGGAGTGATACCTCATTTTATATATATATATATATATATATATATATATATATATATATATATATATATATATATATATAAAGATGAATGTGTGTGTATGTGTATCACGAATAGGCTCCTATATGGTTGACACACAAATATATATATATATTATATGTATATATATATATATATATAATATTTGTATAATTTGTATAGTGTTCTTTACAACGATAAATAAATGTTGCCACTGCAGTATATTATGCTTTAAGTGTATGGCAACTCAGTTGAGTTAGACAGCACACCTTTGTTTACATTATATTTAAATGTCGATATATTGTAAGGTAGAAAAATGTGATTGAATGACAAAAGACTGGCTACAAGAAAAAAATCTAGTATAGTATAGAATATTTACTACAAAGAGTGGGTATGTTTTGCTGCTAACTGGTTTCGACAAGTGGGCATCAACAAATGTCAGTTTGGGAAATTTACATGTATGAAAATATGTTTGACCTGTTCGCGTTGGCATTGTCACTTGTTCCACATATAATGCTTCATCCCGCCATGTAGATATTCGGTCGCCATCAGTAGTTTATTCATTCTAACTAGAACTGTAATCCCTTAAATAGTATGTAAAATTCATTTCAGCAATTTAATAAACAGAATTGCTAATTTCTTCAATGTTGCAATAAAGACATCTATTGTCTAGCTTTTCCAAATTTGAAAAACGTTCGTATGTTGCACAAGATTTATCACGAAAGATATTAGCAACGCAGTATTTATCAGTTAACTATTAATTACATCATTTGTAAACGTCTTAAGTGTCTTACTAATGTCAAAAGAGATGGCAACTGAATCCGGCTTATCTCACACATTGTGCCGGCGATTTTACCTCCATCAAACTTATGCACTTATCCGTAAAAATCCAGAGATGGCATTAACGCTTCTATTCTGTCAGGAAATGAAGAAGGGAAATATGTCAGACATAGATTGGAAAAAGTGATTTAAATTTACTCATAGTTGCATTTTTACTCTAATCGAAATGAGACCATTAAAGAAATACTACACTGAATTAAAAGAAATGTTGCCAAGAGGAAGTTCAAACCTGGTCTAAACAAGTGAAGTTTATATTCAACGCACGGAGGAAGTTTCTAATCGTTTATCCCGTAGATGATTCCCATTTGAAAGTGAACAATGGTCATTACACAAAAAAATAAAGATTCTTTGTTATAAGAGAATTGCCAATGAACAACGAACCGATGGGGCCTAATTGTTTTCTTCGGGGATAATCAATCATTGATTATTCCCGTTCTTAACTATCAGCGACCGTACCTGTTCCAATAACCGAGAGAGACCGTAGTAACATTTTAAGTATTATTAATAAAATGATTTTATTGCAAACTAATAAGGAATAAAAGCAAATATATTATTTAAATATGCCTGTATTAATTTTATATTTAGTGTCGTGTTAATAAATAAACAATAGCTATACATGTGTAAATCTCTCTCTCTCTCTCTCTCTCTCTCTCTATAAATATATATATATATATATATGTATGTATATACCAATAT
>NC_136492.1:117292018-117407018 GCF_053919585.1 Euprymna scolopes | reverse complement strand
TATATATATATATATATATATATATATATATATATATATATATATATATACTTAATTATTTTCCTGGGCAAACAACGTAGCAATTCACAGGAGCCATGACAGTAAACCACCAGAAGTCTGAGACTCGAGTTTTGCCTGCATTAATCTCATATATAAATATAAATCTCTATCTATATTTCTCTTTCACTCTCTCTCTCTCTCTCTTTATGTATATATATATATATATATATATATATATATATATATATATAATTGCCATAAGTCAACACAAAACGGGAATTATACTACTATGCGTGTGTATACACATACATACATACACGCACATACACACACACACCCATACATATATGTGTGTATATATATATTTGTATATATATATGTATGTATATATATATATATATATGTATATATATATATTGCAAAATGATGTGTATGAGGAAAATTGAAACATGTCTCTTTAAAGAATTTGAGATCTACTGAGTTGAAATTTGGGATATAGAGTAGTCAGGTATGTGGAGAACTTTTTAATCGATGTTGATCCGGGAAAAATGCTGATAAGGCGTGACAATTGATTGTTTGAACATTTTACCTGAATAAAATGTATCCATGACACTTGCATTTCCGACAAAAAACATCTTAAATGTTGCAAAATTTTAAGGTAACGATCGACGTAGGACATCTGCAGCCATGGTGCTTTAACAGGGAACTACGAAGCATTGTAAAATTTTGTCTATTATTTTTATCGCTTTTACATAGAGAATACATTGTTTTAATTTTGAGCAGTATTAACATTTTTAAAAAGCTTTTTTAAAATTCAATTTTGCTTTATGCCCTAAGTTTTACATATAAATGCGTCGGCAATAGTTCCCGATATTATAATATAGTCGTCAGTAAATTAGATAATATGTTATATATAAATAGATGTATCTATCTTAATATATTCATTCATTCGTACATACTTTCTGGACATCATTTTCACGCGCTCAGATGATAACATATATAAGAAATTAACGTTCATATAATTACGCCACGAATATGCATATGCATATGTATTCGATGTGTATATATATATATATATATATATATATATATATATATATATATATATATATATATATACAAATTTAAATCATTCATTAAATTTAAAAATTTATTAGGTGAAATGCTTAAATTTCAAATCAAAATAATTTCATTTTTCTATGTAAGAAAAAGAATCCATTTGAAATATTACAACTCTTTATCCTATTCGGATTTCTTCAGAGGAGAAACTAGTAGCAAATGATTATAATGGTTTACAGCTTATTTCTTATTTGCTAAATCCAGTGAGACATGGAAATTTATTCTGAAGTATATATATATATATATATATATATATATATATATATATATATATATATATATATATATATATATATATATCTGACTGATATAAAGGAAATTTAAAAAAATTAAAAATATTTAAATTCAGCGTTATTTTACGCAGCTAATGGTAGCCGAATGGATACGGTCTTTGCTAATCGAGCCAGAGATGTGTCGTGTTGCCGAGTTCAAATCGTTCGACTAGTGTTAATCGTGACACCCTGCACTGAAGATTCCCGGAAGTATGAAACCCTAGTGTCTGTAGGTATTTAATTATTATAGTAAAAAAATAATTATGACAGCCCCTTTAATAAATTCGTTTGTTATCGTTGAGCACTTTCAGTTAAATTAAAGTCGGTCAATTTAGCTCCTATGCATAGATCATCGTATAACGATTAGATCACTGTCGGACCGACTTAAAGAACATTTAAAAAATTAAAATGTTTAAACTACAAGGTTATTTCACGCGGTTAATGTTAGCCGAATGGATACGGTCTTTGCTAATCGAGCAAGAATCGTTCGACTGGTGTGAATCCTGACAGCCTGCACTGAAGATTCCCGAAAGGATGATCCAATAGTGTCTGTAAGTATTTAATTATTCTAGTAAAAAAAAATTATATATATATATATATATATATATATATATATATATATATATATATATAACAATAAAGCTCCATATATCACTGGCTTAATATACATATATATATATATATATATATATATATATATACACACACAAAGATGCTGATATCTATACACTTATGTCTTTGACGTTCTTATACGCCTCGCATAAGCATTACAATAACGTTCTGACGTCGGTCTTAAGCGCGTTCGACGTCCACAAATAGCTTTACGGCGTTATCATGTTTATATGAGCGTAAGTAAGAAACTACGGTCTTCTTAATTCCAAATCCAATCAAAATACTGGATGCCGTGAAAACTTTGAAGACGTAAAAAAGTAAAAATAGCAAAATAAAAAATTACAATAATGGATGCATTGTTATGCACAAAAGAAGAAAGTAAAATATAAAAAAAAACGCCCAAAAAGAAAATGTTTAATTTATTTAGAAAACATTGGAAGTTAAAAAAAGTAAAACTTAACGCAATTTAAAGAAAACGAAATAATGAACAAAGTTGAAAAAGATGGATGTGAGTTGATCAGCATCAATGCCTTTGTCTTTGCCGTTGTTTTGAGCACATTTTATTTTTTCATATTCTATGAATACACCAGATATCTAAACTATATTATTAGGGTCGTTAGAAGGATATTCATCATGAATAACTGAAACACGTATATATATATATATATATATATATATATATATATATATATATATATATATATATATATATAATATACCCAAACCACAAATGTGTAAACTTCTTAGGCATAACCGTGAATCTAGCCAACAACTCCTATGAACCCTACAATAAACTCAACCAAACGCTATTCTACATGGATCACAAGTACAACCAACAGAATAGTATGAAAAAAGCACTTATACCTGGCATCTCAAAAAGAATATCCAAAATATCACAAAATGAAGAATTATTCAATAAAAACAAGGAATATTACAACCAAGCCTTAGCTAGATCAGGATATAACGAACAAATCAAATTTGTTAAGGAAACTCAAAACAATAACATAGGCACAGAAAGAAAAATAACAAATGCAAATGTAATATCTTACAACATGTCGATGAGGAAATATAATAAAGGAAAAAACAAGCCAAAAACAAATGAAAAAAAAACATACAATAAACACGAAAAAGAAAAATGAAAAGATAGACCATAATAAAACTGAAAGAGAAGTTAAAAAAAATAGAAGGAAAAGCCAGACGTGGTTCAAGCCACCATATAAAAATCCAATATATCTGCTCATTAACAAATAAAGAGTATATATAGTCGACAATTAGTCTTTACGCCTTTCCCTTTCATTCTCGTCTTAGTAGTGGGGCTTACTAATACGGGACGTTGGTAAGAGTAAGGTAGGCGATCACTCTCGACTTCTACTTCGAAATCGTCTGTCAGACTCCAAAATTCAACTGAAAAGTATTTAAAAAAACCTGACCTATCCCGGCTCTGCAAAAGATTTTGTAGTCCGGGGCGGGGAAACGTATTTTTTTAAATCCCAATTAAACAAATACGACAGCGTCACTTCCGCCTTGTCTTGATTGGATTCCTCTTCGAATTACCACGTACTCGCACCTGGACGACTTGCAAACTGTTTACTAGGTCCTTGGGATCACGGTCGTGATCCCTAGGTCAGATGACTGTCTCCGAGATGTAAACATTTGTGCTCCAATATACGAATTCGCATTATTTTCACTGGTTCACGACATATGTTTTCGCTCAACCTCTAAAATGGCTGTTGACAGATAATCAAAATTGATTAAAACCCAATCATTTATTATTTTGCTATTTTCTCTCAGCGCGGATTTTTGGTGTCGCACCGCCACACTATATTTAATAAAAATAATTCATATGCCCGTTTTTATAATTAATTTTAAGTTTCCGCCCCGTCCCTTGGGGAGCCTAACCGCCCTTTGTGTCGGTCATGTCACAAATAATTAAGAAGACATTCAATAAAGTTCGATTTAACAATTTTATAGATTTGTTTTTATTTATTAATGTAAGTGCATAATCTTTGAAGCCGGAAGTCGTAAACCGGATGGACGGTTTCAAAATCCATGCACGATATTTTGAATTCTTGATTATTATAGATAAATTGATATTGAAACTTTTTAGCAACGGTCGAACTCAGATCTACGGAATATGTAGTCTAGCGTTTGATAACTGCGCCACGAATCTTTGTAAAATGCTATCCACGGTTTTTATTGTTTTTAAATATAATATCTGTTTTATTTTTTTAGCAATATTAACAGTTTTTAAACGCTCGTTATTGTTATTAATCTCGCTACCTTGGTAAAAAAGAGTTATTTCTCTTTGTTTTACATAAGTATGTGTGCCCCTTTTATTGGCGTAGCCTATTTTTATATATTTTTATTTCATTTTCTTTTTTAAGTATTTATATAATAATTCATTTTAGTGTACATGAACACGCGTATTTCCAACTATCACCAATCGGATATGCGGCTGATTTTTCGACAAGGATCGCCCTACTCAATCTTCTGTCTGGCGTTTTACCATTTAGCTATGAAGCTTTTCTTAATTTTATGCACGGTTTCTATCTCGTTAACATAGAAGATCTGTAGATTTTTTTTGTGTTATTAATAATTTAGAGATGAGGGAATTACTTGCCCCCTCTTTTGCATATAAATGTGTCGCTCCATTTATTGGCGTATGGTATTTTTACTTTCTTTTGATTTAATATCTTTTTAATATATATATATATATATATATATATATATATATATATATATATATATATATTCCGTGCATAAATGTTAACACGCGTGTGTTGGGCTATCAGCTTAGGTTAGCATGGCTACATTTTTGGTAAAGGTCGAATTCACGACTACGCAATCCTACTTTGTCGTCATATATATATATATATATATATATATATATATGTATATATATATATATATATATATATATATATATATGTGTGTGTGTGTGTGTGTGTGTGCGTGTATATATATATGTGCGTGTGTGAGCGTGTGTGTGTGTGTAAGCCACCGTATACATAAAAAAATTAAGTGGATAAATATTTTGAAAATGAAGGTTTTATATAACGCATAAAATTAAACGACCCAGTATTACATCCAAGTGAAGCTTTTCAGGTAAACAAGGTATTTTCTATTCTAATCGCTATTTCTACAGAACGCTTATCTTTATAAGTTTTCTCTCTGTATTTTCAGGTCGTACTGACCTGAAAAATATCTGCTAAAAAATCTACGTACCCCTTATTCATGTATTCCCCAAAAGTTCTGTTCCTATGAGAAAAGCTGCTTACTCTTTTTTGGTGATAGACCTTATCAACGTCAAATAAAATATAAAATCTTACAATAACACATCAACAAAATCTTTGAATTTGTAGACCCTTAAGAAAATAAAATTCGTACATTTTGCATCTATCTCTGCAGTTCATCTATATATTTTCACAGTTAATTCTATAACATAATACTAGATAAATTGAATATAGATCGAACTCACAATTTCATGTGTAGCTTAGTGTCAAAATAAAACCATTTTTTATATCTATGACAAAATTGCCTTCATTTATTCACAACAAATGTGCGATTAATTGTTTGGTCAATTCACGTCGCTTCACTCTTGGATTTTTACATTGTTTTCTGCCACTGATTAGTTACACAGTATGTATCCTCATCTGGTGTTTTATTTTTACACCGGGGAAACTAGTTTGTAAAAGAATGCGATACTGTAGATATTGAGTTAAATCGCTGCGGTTTGAGTTTCCTTTAAAATATTTTCATTGGGACTATGATGAGTATATGAAAATATATTATAATAAATCCCACTATTTATCAAATTGTATAAGAAATTTTATTTACGTTAAACCTAAAAAATCTTTCCTGGATTTACAAAATTGAATTGTAATATTTTTTTTCGACCTTCGTCAGTTTGTTTTGTTTCCAAGACTAACTACTTCCCATTTAAAGTGTTCAAATTCATTCTTGGAAAACTACATTATTTTTCCTCTGAAAATTATATTAATGGAATATTCATTCATTTATTTTATAAAGATTGATATTTTTACAAATTGAAATAAAATGTATAATAATGAAAAAGAGAAATGTTATTTATTTTGTTGGTTTAAATAAATGCACACGTAACACTTTCCGGTTTGAACGCATTGGTAAATGAAAGGACAAACTACCACATGTGCATAATGATGGTTGCGTAATCAAATGAAGCTTTGGTATTTGACAATGTTGATCATTGTAATTTAACCTATAGTCAAAAGAACGGCACAAGCCCCGAGTCTAATCTCGGCGGCCAAGCGTGAGTCTTTATTTGGAAAACAAATCTTATTTAGCCTCACTGATAAGCTGTGATACAGCAATTATTCTGACTATGGAAAACTATACATATATATATATATATATATATATATATATATATATATATATATATATATATATATATATATATAGTTATTGTTTCCTTTTTATGTGAATGTTATATACAGAGTTGGTTGAGATTGAAGCGTGAAATGGCTAGCCTCTTTATGTGCTGTTAAAATTGTATTAATTTACTAATGAACGGGATTAATTATGAACACATTTTTTAAATTGCGTTAGTGTATATATACCACGCACATTTCTTATTATTCGCACCATATATTAATAATTCTGACAATTATATTTCATTCGAAAAATCATATCAAAAAATATCATCTACGCATCACGTAATTTAAACTATTCGCGTCTAGGTTTTTAGAATGAAGTTATCTCTAAAATGCCTTAAAACAAAACCTGGCATTAATCAATATATAACTTAATTTCCATTCTCCGTTTTTACCTATCTTTTATGTATAAACGCATCCTTCTATCTAGATGTCCATCTATCTGTATTTTACAATAAAAATGGATGCCCAGCTAAGTCTCTTCTTATGTTCCCTTTTCTTTTCTCACAATCACTCTTATATCCATCCGTACCTTTCTGCAGCGAACATCCTTGCATCCCCTTTTGAAAATGTGTTAAATATGTTCAACGGTACTAATTCTCCAATTTCGACTTCATTTCGTCTCCCCTGAATGTGATCAAGGCAAAGCGCATTTCATGAATTCCGAATGCGAGGTAATAATAAACAGAAAATTAGTTCCGGGATTAGGGTGCAATTGGCTAGCTGTTGCATATAATAGACCTTGTCAACAATGCACGTTGAATGTAAGTTGCCAGGCGAATAGCATTAGAACCGAGCTGCACCATCACAACAGATAAGAGAGTTAGGTAGCTGTTGAGGAGCAAGAAAATAAGAAGAAGATAAGTTGGGTGAGGGAAGAGTTTGGAAGATCGGCACGACGAAAATGACAGACGTACACGCAAAAGTGCGTGTATGCGAGAATATATGAAAGAAGATATGGAGAAATATGGAAAGGGATGGATATGTTGTATATCGAGATATATTATACAACGTATCGTATGTTGTACGTAAGTATATGGTTGGCTTGCGATCGTCTAGGCTTTATATGTAACCATTTATGAAACAGTTCTAACATGGAACCGATTGACGTGGACGTACCGAACAGTTGTAGACAACAATTCTTTTAGCAGATGTAAATAACATAGCATAGCACATACCTGAATTATTTATGAACATATATTTTCATGATCTGGCCAGCATTTTCAGATATTACACATTCTCACATCTTGACTGTCCGCGTTGACGCCGCTTCCAACGTCATGTTGAGTCGCCCGGCCTCTCCGATGTCCTGCTAATGAATCCTAAAATCTCCCTAAAACTAACTAAATCACGTGTTTCTTTACGTCACATCATTACGTGTCTAAGACCACCTAATGTCCCCATCTCGTTTTTTGTTTATCCAAACTCAAAAATAACGTTTACATCTTTTTTCTATTTTCACGTTCATTTTGCGATTCATTCGTCAATCATATTTTCCCCAATTTAATTGTTTATTTTACGAATAATAATAACCGATCCAGCGACCATCTGTCGCTCAAATCAATTATTATTATTATTATTATTATTATTATTATTATTATTAGTAGTAGTAGTAGTAGTAGTAGTAATAATAATAATTATAATAATAATAATAATAATAATAATAATAATAATGTTTTGACCCTTGGCCCGGCGTTCCACAGTTAAACAGATACTACTCTATGATCACAGCCTAAAGGGTGATAACATTACACATAGTGCTAAATATACCCCGAGTAATATATATATATATATATATATATATATATATATATATATATATATATATGCATAAAAGCATATATTATGTAGGTATTTATGTAGCATATATATATATATAGTTAGGGTAAAAGAACCTCCAAGAAGTAACTAAAGGGTTTGGAACATAAATAGATTTTTTTTACTTTTACATCTTTCTGTAATTTGAACACAATCTGACGAAGATGTTGAGAAATTTAAAAAAAATGAAAAATTCAAACAATCTTCATTTAAGAAAACTAATGTTTTATAATTATCCCATTCTTAGCTTCGCATATTTGTACTCTTTCCAAAAGATTATTCATAACAGATTGCGGAATCTCTAAATTGCGATTTAACTCCCTTATTTCACTTCTTGTGTTTTTCGTTTTCAATTCTTGCAGCACGTGGTGATTGTTAACATAAACTCTTTCGTTAAGATATCATCATAAGAAAAAGTCGGAGATTGTAAAGTTTGTATACCGAGCTGCTCATTTGACATTGCCATAGCGAGAGATAATATTGGCGCCAAATTGACCTCTGATTTTGGTAAAACAATTTTACAACTTAAATATGTTGTTCAATGCTATCCAGAATTAATTGCCAAAATATTATTTGTAAAATATCTGAAATAGAGAGAAAAAAAAATCATTGATGGTAAAATGAAAACGATTTTTCATCGTTCCGTGTAAGCGGGTGTTCGTGTTTTCATCATTCTGTGTAAGCGTGTGTGCGTGTGCGTGTATGGGAAAGAGAGAGAGAGAGAGGGAGAGAGAGAGGAGTGAGGAAATAAATAAATGCTATAAATATAGAAGAAGAATGACAATATCACTTTACGCATGAATATGATGTAATCGAATAGAATCCAAAACATTATCTCAGTGGCTTATTATTGATACATTTTCTCAGTGTGTTAGTATTGATACAGTTTCTTTGTATATTAGTATTGATTATCTGTGTATTAGTATTTGCACAGTTTTTCAGTGTGTTAGTATTGATACATTTTCTTTATATGTTAGTATTGATACAGGTTCTCACTGTGTTAGTATTGATACAGTGTGCTATTATTGCTACAGTCTCTTTGTGTGTTAGTATTTATACAGGTCATTTGTGTCTTAGTATTGATACATTTTCTTTGTGTGTTGGCATTGATACGGTTTTTTTGTTTATTAGTATTGATGCAGTTTATCTGACTGTTAGTATTGATAGAGTTTCTCAGTATGTTATTATTGATACAGTTTCTCTGTGTGTTTGTATTGATACAGTTTCTTTGTGTGATAGTATTAATAAAGTTCCTCTGTGTGTTAGTATTTATACAGTTTCTTTGTGTGTTCGCATTGATATAGTTCCTTTGTATGTCAGTATTGATATAGTTTTTTGTGTGTTAGTATTGATACAGTTTTTGTGTGTTAGTATTGATATAGTTTTGTGTGTTAGTATTGATAAAGTTTTATGTGTTAGTATTGATATAGTTTTGTGTGTTAGTATTGGTATAGTTTTGTGTGTTAGTATTGATATAATTTTGTGTGTTAGTATTGATATAGTTTTGTGTCTTAGTATAGATATAGTTTTGTGTGTTAGTATTGATATAGTTTTTTGTGTGTTAGTATTGATATAGTTTTTGTGTGTTAGTATTTATATGCGTACTCTGTTTATTAGTATTTATATAGTTTCTGTGTGTGTTAATATTGAAGTAGTTTGCGCGTGCGTGGATACCTTACTCAACCTTACATATCGTCTATATAACTGTTCCTTTTTTATTTATTACCGGTATTTATTTTCTCAATTTTCATGGCAATTTCATTGTTTATTGAGATTCTATTATCTGTATAATAATATAGTATTTGTAACGACTCCCATGTTCATAAATAATATTAATATAATCTTGTCTAATATTACGAAAAACTATTGCGACTAGATTAGTACAGGATCTGCTATAAACCTTTCAATCGAGTGAAATAAATTAAATATAAGAAAAAGTTTACGACATTAAAACTATATAATTGATCAGGAGAACTGTTTATATGTTAATATCCAGGCGCTCTCAGAAAAAATAATAAGAAAATAACCTAAAACATAAAATTATAGATAAATTCGTCTAGAGAATATAGCATCCCTCGCAAACAGACAAAATAGTGTGTATACATTATTAGGAACAACGAAATTATTTTCGATATTACATTATGAGACAGTAATCGATTGTTGTACACTATTGATTCGTTTATTATTCGTGCTTACATATAAAAAAATAGTGGATACAAAAATATCGATATCAAATATAAGCAATAGAACACCAATAATAAATTAAAAATAGAAGAAAAAATATAATCTGGTATACGGCCCCATACAATCAAATGTTAAAAACAAAACTTGGCAAGACATTTCTAGATCTTATTGAAAAACACTGTCCTGCAACCAACCCCTTACACAAAATCTTCAAAAAAAATACCTTAAAGTTATCCTACAGTTGTTGCGAAAATTTAGAGATGATAATTAAAGCACATAATAACAAAATACTAAATAAAAACAATGTAAACAACAACAAAATAAATAATAAAAAAGTAGACACCATGACAAAAATAAAACTAACATTAGCAGAAATAATAATAATAATAATAATAATAATAATAATAATAATAATAATAAAAATAATAATAATACTACTACTACTACTAATAATAATAATAATAATAACAAGCAAACCCCGGACAAGAAGAACCATCACCATAAATAAAAAATACTAATAACGAACAAGATAAATGCAACTGTAGACACTGCACACTTTGCCCAGTTAAAAATAAATGTCTAACCAAAAGCGTAGTTTATCAGGGAAATATATTTGCGAAGCAAAACCCGAATAACACGAAATATTACGTCGGCATGACTTCCTTAGAGTTCAAAACCCGATTCTATGAACAAAAAAGTACATTCAACAATAAAAAACACCGTATAAAAATAAAACTAGCGAATAAATACTGGGAACTCAAAGAAAGCGGACATTCGCCGGTAGTGGAATGGAAAATAATAAGACAAGCTACCACGTGTAGGCATTTAGACGACCCATGTAAATTATGCCTTCATGAAAAATTTGCTATCCTGTACTTTAAAGAACCCATAAATTTATTAAACTGTAGAAGAGAAATAGCAAATAACTGTGTTCACAAAATAAAATGTACTCTAGGATAGCGACACAAAATAGTTTTAAAACTAACAAAAACAGTAGAAAATAAGCAAATAAATAAATAAATTAAATAAACATGAATATACATAAACGATCACACATATATGTATGTATATATATATATATGTATATATATGTGCATATTTGTATGTACACATATGTATATATATATATTTATATATATATATATATATATATATATATATATATATATATATATATATATATATATATAAAGAAATGGCTGCCTTAAACCACTAAACTAGTTTTAAAACAGATCCTTTGTCCGATAAAATGCATACCCATTGGCTGATAGGAAGGGGAGCGGTAGATACTAGAAAGCTGATTGGCTAACTAAAACCCTCAACAGAAGAGGACCATATAAAACAATAAACAACCACAGAATTCGCGCATAGAGTGGATGAAACGCCGAATATTCAGTGTAGCTTAATCGCCATATATATTTTATAAATTACCAACTAGCTCTACCTACGTATTGAGCACTTTTGAAGTAAATACTTAAAGTTTACACATAAATCTATACTTTCGTATATTAATTTTATGTGTGCAAATGAATTAGTTATATATATATATATATATATATATATATATATATATATATATATATATATATATATATATGAACAAATTACGCAGAAGAAATACTGGGAAAATATTGGAGGAACTCGCACTCCATGAACATAATTTTTATTTGTTTCTTAAGTATTGTTTAGTATTAATTATTGTTATTATTTTGTGAAGAAATTCAAATTTAATATTATAACTATGAAAAAAGCAGATACATCTGCCTCGCGCTTTATTTATCTATATATGTTTTTATACATATATATATATATATGTATATATATATATATATATATATATATATATATAGAGAGAGAGAGAGAGAGAGAGAGAGAGCGAGAGAGAAAAAAAGAAAAAAAGAAAGAAAGCCTCAGAGAAATTTAAAAAAAAACAACAAAAAAACACACCGGATTATTTGTTCATCAACGTTTCGTCTTTATTTCGGGACTTCCACTAGGGATTTATACTAAAAATCAATACGAAATTTCTCTCTCTCTCTCTCTCTCTCTCTCTCTCTCTCTCTAGATATATATATATATATATATATATATATTGAAAATAGGAAAAAGACAGTGAATGAATGAAAAAGATTAAGGTACTCATGTTATCTGCAATAAATACATATAACCCCCACACATATATATATATATATATATATATATATATATATATATATATATATATATATATATATATATATATATATTAAAGACATTTCACGTCTCCAATATTTTTCCTCGCAATCGATTAGAGACGCTTGCTAGTAAAATTATTATAATAGCAGAACTTATGCATCAAACGTGAACTATGCATCACTGTTTGACCCCCATTACCTGCGCGAGTTACTCGAATAGCAACTTTTGTCACAGACTTGCGTTAGAAACAGATGTACTACACTATTTTCGTTTTAACTATATTAACTTTGAGTTTAAAATTTAAAGAAGCTTTATTTTTGGGACGACAATCATAGAACAAAGCGTGCATACAACGCTACCACCGTTCATTGCTGGCGAGGATTCACATTATATGTTAGAATGTAGAAACATACAGGCAGGAAGAAAACTATCGTCGCTCTTAATGGTACGACTTTCCTCTTCGTAGTTTTTCAATATTTGAGTTGCAAATTAGAAGACTTCACTGTTGGAACGACAATTGTGCAATTACACGCACGCACACACACATGTATGTGTAATTATTAATATTATTTTGATTTTATTAATACTAAATAACACTAGTGTTTCCTCCGTTTCGGGAATCATCAGTGCAGGGCCTTACGATTATACAGCCGGTCCGGAGATGCGAACCCGGTCACGATATCATCTTTGACTCCATTAGAAAAGAACAAACTACTGGGACAATACTATATATTAATTTACTATCCATAATATACATACATATATATATATATATATATATATATATATATATATATATATATATACATACATACATATATATATATATATATATATATATATATATATATATATATATATATAGTTAGTAAGTTATAAAATGTATATGGCGATTAAGCTACACTGAATATTCCGAGTTTCATCCACTTTAGGATTCTTCATGGTTATGCGCATAAGCCTGAAGAATCCTAAAGTGGATGAAACTCGGAATATTCAGTGTAGCTTAATCGCCATATACATTTTATAACTTACTAACTAGCTGTACCTACGCATTGAGCACTTTTGAAGTAAATACTTAAAGCTTACGCATAAATCCATACTTTCGTATATTAATTTTATGTGAGTAAATAAAGTAGTTCTATATATATATATATATATATATATATATATATATATATATATATATATATATATATATAGGGAGATAGAATAAGAGAGGGACAGATAGATGGATAGATAGACAGACAGGCAGGTAGATAGAGAAAAACTGACGATATAATAGTATATGCTAAATATCTATATAGATTTATTCATTTATTCAGTAAGGGTGGATATCAATTAGGAGTTTGGTATAAGGGGGAAAACTTGATATGGAATCCTAATGATGAGAGAAGATGCTAGAAAATAAATTAGGGATGGACCATCTAGCGATAGTTATGTTAGTAGCGAAATAAAATATTGAGGTTGTTTGTCAGAACTAAATTGATCACTATGATATAGGATGAGAATATTTTTTATCATATAATGCAGGTAAATATATAGCATATCTGTCATAGTGGGCTAAATATGTGTGGGAAATATGTGTGGTTAAGAGTATGACCTAAAGGTAAGTGCTTATTTACTCATATGTTTAGATTGATTATAGCAATGCGAGAGGTTTACATAAGGAGGTTTAGTCTCTGTAAGGATATGTAAGCATATGTATTTGAATCGATAACACTATTTAATAGAAATATAAATTTATATGAATAATATAAAGACAATAGATGTAAGAGGATAAAATATATCGGATACAATATCGAAATTATATAATTTAATTATATATAGGATAAAGAGATGGTAAGATAAGCGGGTAAAATACAAAGGAGTATAGGATGAATAGACGTGCAAATATGAGAATTATAGAGGAATAATAAAAGTTTTAAGAGATACATAGGTGGAAAATATAGGAGAGTAAAAACAGGGAAATAAAATAGATCTAAAAAAAATAAAAAAGTTGAAAAAGTAAAAAAAAATTAAAAACTACAAAAAAAACAAAACAAAATAAGTACAAATATAAACAGCTCTAAAGAGCCAAGTGACTAAAAGAAAAGAACAAAAAATAATTAAAATTTGCAAAGTTGCAAAGATTTTTTTAATGTCCCTGTCGAGTGAAAAGCAGTATCGAACCCCCTGTTTTGTTACTTAACATCTTCTCTTCTGATGAGAAGCATTAGGCTTTGAAATAACATGGTACAAAGACCTTTCAATTCCACACCACCTCTAATTTATGTGTACTCTATTGAATAAATAAATATATGTACAGACATTTAGTATATAGTTTTATACCGACATTTCTTTCTTTATTGGCATCTATAAAAGCGCCATTACAATTTGTTCAGCTTTTTATTGTCCCCATGAGTCTCCTTTAAAAAATATATCTTATTCTCTTACTTCAACGCATCTCTCTCGCTCCCGCTCTATCTATCTCTCTTTCTTTATATATGCATATATATATGTATATATATATATATATATATATATATATATATATATATATATATATATATATATATATATATATATATATATATATATATATATATACGGGGTGAAACGATGGAATTGACGTCTTCGAAAAGAGGATATAATTCTATTTCGTTGTGATGAAAACCAGTTTTCTTTTCTTGTTTTAGACCATCTACTAGGTGGCAAGTTGTGTACAAATTCTAAGAACGATATGAACCTTTTTTATTACGTCTGAGAGTGACACACATTGTGCCACCTCCCATTTTCAAAATCTGATTGAAAATCAACACTAAAGTGATCCTGGATGTGCTGAAGAGTGTGCTGATCATCTGATGCAATTAGTTGGCCGCTGGTGAACTCTAAGTTCGGCAACAGGACTTGGCGTCGGTGATCAAGTCCAAAGAGAAATAGGCTTCGCTTCAGAAGGAATGTTAGGACCTTGTATACTTCTCTCACTATCCTTCTCCCGACCTAAACCAGCTGGACTACTTCGTATAGTCATATGTGGAAAACATCTCCCTAATTGATCTCCCACAAACCCAATCAGCCTGATCTCGCAATCCACTCAATACTTGATTAGCTCCTGCCGCACTTGTGTAAAATGCACGCTTCCAGTTCCGGAAGCGGATTGCAAACGTGTGATCTCTACTATATGATCAAGTTAAGTTATTTCATCGTTTCAATGAAACTTTTAAAATAAAGGTTTAGTGTTGTTTTCTTCAGGGCGACAACTTTGTCGTTCCCCCTGTATATTGTAATTAGCAAATTTATATAGATTAACGTAGTAAAAAAATTATAAATGTTAAAAAATAAGGAATGAAAACAAAGGTAGTTCTCTATTCTATAGGTATTCAAAAATTATTTTTATTCTTTAGCGAAGAAAATTCGACAACAAAAGTGTAGATTATTGTAGAAATTATGATTAGCATGAAACCTTAACAAAATATCACTATTGAATCATGAATAACGTTAGTAATTTACTTATGAATTAATTATATAATTTCTTATTATCTAAAGAAATAAATAACGTTAACTGTTTATACAAAATTAAAAGATGTTTTTCTAGACGTTTTATTTCGCAAGAAAGCAATTGAAGTTAAATGTCGTACAATATATTGCGTTCCTCACTCACTTATTGTGTTTTTCTAGAGTCTTTAAACAGCACGTGTTTAACTCGCTAAAGTTTGCGTCGGAAATTACAATAAATATCACTGCCTCAACCAATTCTCCCTCTCTATCTATATTCGCCTCTCCCTCTCTCTGTATGTCTCTTTGTCTCTGTCTACCTCTCTATATATGTGTGTGTGTGCGTATATGCGTATGTGCATATATACAAATACATACGTGTATGTTATTATATCGTGAGAGATCCATGTACATTTTCTGTCACATTTAAGACCTATGATGTTGTATTTAAGCATATTGCATATATATATATATATATATATATATATATATATATATATATATATATATATATATATATATATATGTATATATATATATTAATATATATTTAAATATATATTAATATATATATACATGTGTGTATGTGTGTGTGTGTAGAGTAAGTTGTTTTTGTAAATAATTCATTTTTCTAATATACTTCTCAACATTTTACACGAATTATTTTTATTTTAAGATCTTAAACGTTATTTATTTTTTACATTTAATAGTATATATAATTCAATAGAATTATTTTTTTTTCTTTTATTCTCTTTCAGTTTGTTTCACATTTTTCACATTTTCTTGGCGCTTTGTAACACGTAGCGATCCGGACAAAAATATAGTTGTGAGCTTTTTTTAGTGAAAAAGGAAAACATTTTGGTTGTTTTTATTTATATATATATATATTTTTTTTTTTGAAATAAAAATAAATTCGATCTATCATTTTCATTGGATCACATAAATCACGTGGTCTGTAGCTGCGAGCGACACAAATATGCAGAAGCGCGAAAAGATTCGTCGGATGTAAGGCAGCCTCTAATGCATATCCGGCCCAAAAATAAGACCTTTCTCATTCAATTCTGGTCCGTCTTTTGTCATCTATCCATTAACTAGGTATAAACAACGTTTCGCCTATGGCATACAAAAGATTTGACTAAAGTGTATAAACCCATTTTCATTTATGCATATATATATATATTAATATATATATATATTCGCACGTGTGGGTGTATGTATAGTGTATGTATGTGTGTGTCAGGGTACATCTGTGTATTGGTATTTTTTATGAACATTAGTGGTTTCTTGAGTGTAAGAATTTGAAAGGAATGCCTTTATATCCGCACGGAGAAATGTTTAAAACGTGATATTATGTTATAACCCGTTTTCGCTATTATGTACCGTGTCCTTCGAACTCACTTTTTCTTCCTTTCTCCTATCTATAACCTATCTCTTACACTCTGTCTCTCCCCTATTTTCTTTCATTCTTTGTATATTTTTATTCCATCTTACACTATATAAACTTCTCAGTCTCTTTTTCCTTCTTACGAATATCACAATTTGACATTCACTTTCAGTACTACACTCCTATTAAAACATTTGTATATATATATATATATATATATATATACGTACATTTATATATATATGCATATATATTATGAAGAGAGAGATAGAAAAAGAGTAATAGATAGATTTATAGATAGGTAATACATCTCTTATTGATAATTCATAGTATCTTTTATCAGTGAGATATTTTTGAATTTATGAGTGTAGAGTTAAACACGTACATACAGCAATCTCTTTCAATTTATATCTAGTTAAACAGTGGATATATTGTTAAGTGTATTAAAAATGAGATAAACATTTAAAAAAATCCTAACCTTTTCTCTCCGGCTTTTCCTCTGTGTCCTGCTCAAACCAAGTCTGTCGACCTGTTCCACAACTCCCAATCCTCAACATGAAAGACCTCCAGAAAAATAACACGTGTACACCTAGAACCCCATACTTCAACGTAGACCCCTTCTATCATATCTCATTCTCCAACATCAAGGTCTACGTTTCATCCTACCAGAGGTTGAACCCCAATTACCGGAGACGAAACCGGACATATTCTTCCTAAGCGAAATTGGCATTGGGCCGACCAGTTCCCTAGACGAGTTCATAATGAAAGGATACTCTAAATTAACCTTTAAATCGTACTGTATACCTATACTCTAAAGCTGATCAACCCCTGCATTCCATGTTTAAAAAAATGTGCCCTGCATAGTATCAGACCTGGCCTAATGGTTAATTGTAGGCATAGACCAATTAATCTCATCCCCAAAATTCCAACAAAAACCCAACACCCAGTCATGTTTCTCCACAGAATTTGCTGCTGCCATCGCGCACAGAAATGACTTTTTCTAAAGCAACCAACGAAACTAACTGAGACGAAAGCTGCTTTCAGGACTGCCAGCAATCATTGTAAAAGAGTAATAAAAATGCAAGAGAGCTATATGATCAGGCATTTAAATCCAAAGTAGCTGAGCAGCGGCTTGGTTTCAACCAGTTCCTGCAAATAGCAAACAGGATCATGAACGGAAGCGTACGTTCTATACCAACCATTATAAATGGACCTGAGGTCATCTAGTCAGCAGCTCATTCTACCCTATACGGTGAAGGCCATCTACTCCCCATATTTCCTCCTATAGCACACACCACGCAAGGTAACATACAAATATCTGTGCGTGATGTCGCCAAGCTAATCAAGAACCTTGATTCCAGTAAAGCAACTTGGCCTTGTCTGATGCTGACGAGATGACCTCAGGTCCATTGATAATGGTTGGGATAGAACGCACACTTCTGTTTAGAATCCTATTTGTTATTTTCCCAAAACTGGTGGGAACCAAGCCACTGATCAGCTACTTTGGATTTAACGGACAGCATATAGTTCTCTTGCATTTTTATTACTCTTATACAGTGGCTAGTGGCGTTCCTGAAAGCAGCTTTATTCTCGGTGCATCTATTACGTTGGTAGCTTTGGAAAAGATGATTTCTGTGCGTGATGGCAGCAGCACATTATGGGGAGAACCATTGCTTGCTGTTAGGTTATTGTTGGAATTTTTTGGATTATATGAATCGGTCTATGCTTAAAATTATCCATTCTGTTATCTTTTTTAAACATGGAATGCAGAGGTAGATCAGATATGAATGTACGAAAGCTATCCCAGTCAGACATAGAGTATCGGTATACATTAAGTTGGAGGGGGTGCGTCTGGGGACTTATTATTAGTTCCTTTGTTACATCGAGCTGATCAGCAACCAATTCTTACTGCTGTATACTCCTTGTAATTTCTAATTTTTAATTCACTTTCGTCGTCTTTCATTTATTATACTTTTTTCTCAGTTATATTCCTCTTTTTATTTTCCCCGTCTTCTTCGTCTTACGTTTTTTCTTTCTCTGCATATTCATCGTTTGCCGTTTTTACTATCTTTTACTCCGTCCGTTGGCACCGTCTTCTGCATCTCCGGCTTTGAATTTTTTTTCACCCTCTGCCTTTTCTTCTAAATTTTCATTCCTATTTTTAAATTTTCTTTCTTGTTATTAATATCTTCTTTCTTCTGCTTTTCTTCATCATCGTTTTCTGCTTCTTGTTCTTTTTTGGCAAACCTGTATATTATTATTATTATTATTATTATTATTATTATTATTATTATTATTATTATATTCATTTTCTTTTTCAGCGTTTCTTAAGACTTTTCTTGCGTTTCCTTCTTCATCTTCTCATTATTATTCTGTTTTCTTCGCTTTTTCTCTTCTTTTTCTTTTTTTTTATAATAATTTTCTTCTTATTTTACTCCGTTTAATTTTTTTTTAATTCTTCCTAATTGTGTTCATTTTGTTCTTCATTTTCATTCTTTGTATCTATTTCTTCTCTTTATTTTCTGTTCTCCTTTTTTCCAAAAACTTTTTTACGTTTTCTTGTTACACGTTTTCTTACTCATGTTCCCTTCTTCTTTCCTTTTATTTTGATTCCTTTTTCTCTCTTTCGTCTATATAATTTCGTACATGCAGATTAATGGCCACGCTATTGATTTACTATTTATCACAAATATAACTTGCGATTCGATAACCCATTCATTTTTTTTCTTAACATAAAGGAAGATATTAGACTTATATGGGCATCATTAGCACGGTGTACATATAGCTTAACACCTTCACAAGCTTGCACGGTGTTTCAAGTTCATTTAACCATTTTAAAAATGTAACAAACGTGAATATCAGTTTACTTAGAGGATCTTTAAAATTATTGCATAACTACCTAGATTTGCTGGAGTAGAATCAGATAGAATATCGTATTTCTTTCAGGCCTATATCATTTAATAGGTGCGTACTCATGCAGATTACGAACCGTACTGAAATAATAAATGTATTTTTTATTGATTTACTCTAAACACAACAGGCTCCTGAGTATACATAACATTTCTATGGCATATACTCTATTTCTTGAACATAATATGTAAAAAAACATAGTTCTGTCCGTAATACGCATGCGTACAAAACACATATTAAGATATACATCTACACCAACGTAGCGAAATCTACGGCGGTCATGTATCGGTCAGCAACCATCATAAAGCAACAATACTCGCCAGTAATCACCAGCGCACACTATAATGACTAGTGGTTTTCGCTGGGTACGATAGAAAATCAAAAACAGTGTTGTCCAGATCCTTTTATTTCGGCTACTGATATCGGTGCAGTGAATTTTCTAAACCAAACAGTGTCTACGACTAACAACCGCCACCATCTATAATTGGTAATCTTTAGTGTAGAAGAATTATATGCAATAAAATTCTGTTTTAAACTCAAAATAAGGCAAGATAAATCGCTTAGATGACAGTTCACGACCTATCAGGTTGGCAACTCTCTTTTAAACTCTGTCCCGGAGTGAAAAACTGGTAGCAGATGCACCAGCCCAAAATATGACAACAGTAATGTGACTATCTATTTTTGCCCCTATTTTGCAACAGATTCGAGGTGTTTCTCTAGTGTTTCTGTCATTTCTTAGATATGTGTTCTTTTGTTTTCTCCTCTCGTGTTTGTTAAAGAGCGTGGTGTCATCAGTAACATCCCAGAAACAATTTCATCAGGGAGATAAGTTATGAATATACGGATTAATAAAGGTCCAAGGATAGCCCCCTGAGGTACTCCCGCATTTATATGATATTGTTTAGATGTACGACTGTCGAGAAACACCTGTATTCTTCTCTTACTTCAGAAGCATTTAATTTCGTTATGTATTCTTCCAGTGATACCATATTATCTGATTTCCCTGAGAAGACCTTCCTGTCATAGCCTGTCAAAAGCCTTAGGTATATCCGGGGTTACCGCTCTACCCTCACCTACTTTGCTCAGTGAATGGTATATAGGTTCAGAGACTACAAATAGTATATCTGCTATGAAATGGGCTTGTTTAAATCCATATTGATGGTCAGTCACATGTTCAGTAGCTGTAAGGTGATGGATTAGTGTGTGATTAATTATGGACTCAAATATTTTGGCGAAAAGCGAGAGGAGGCTAATGAAGCGATAATTTAATGGGTCATTTCTGTCGCCACAATTCGTGAAAGTTGGTACCACAAAAGCAGTTTTCCAGTAGTCAGGAAAGCAAGAGTCTTTAAGGCGTTTGTTGGAAAATTTGAAGAAAACAGGAGCAACATCAGTATGAGGATTTATTTAATAGCACAGCCGGGATGGGATAGGGTCCACCCGCTTTCCAGATGTGTAGATAATTTAAAATACTACGCACCTGAGACTGGGTGATAGTGGCATTTTCACCAAGACAATGCGCCAGTTGATTACCTCATCCTTGTCACAGACTATTTGGCCAAGGTAAGCACCAAGACAGTTCCGTTTCATCTCTTTATTTTAGACCTTACTCCCTGTGACGTTTTGTAATTCCCTAAGCTTAACGAAAACCTTAGGGGTTGTCGTTATGGGACGATTGAGGATCTGTAAGAGGCTGTGACGAGATTTATTTGCACACTCACACGAGAATGCTTCATATGAAGCCTTCCAGAAGTTGTCCAAACAATAAAACAATTTCACTTTTGAGGGAGGATATTATTTTGAAGAGGGTGGGAGTTTCATGTATGTGTATAAAAAAAATTGGCCATGCGAAGATAAGTCATGGAACTCATCGAATTATATAAACGTATGTGTATTTTGAAGTATTTACATTAACACAACTAGATATGTAAGTAGAGCAAAGTAATAATTTTGGGAAATATATATGGCAATTAAGCTACGCTGTTATCTTTTTTGTTTCATCGCAATGAGGATTCATCAGACGCTCAAATGGGGAAGATTCTGTGCAGCTGATACTGTCGCGTTTAAAATCCACATTTATTATATATAATATAATATTATAATCCACATTGACTATATTTGTGTTTTAAAATCAAGTTAAACAATGTTTACATAGAGTTGATTCGAAATCAATAGACGTGGAAATAAAACAGAGAAACAAATAAGTAAAACAAATAAGTATAACAAATGTGTACTTAGTGTGTTAATCCATGCTTAAAAAACGTTTTTACGAACAAAAAGGATTAGCAAAACAATTTCCAAGTTTCAAATCGGCATTGTTTAAAGTTTATAGAAAAAAAATAATTACATTGTTCGTATTTTATAATGAGTGCATCTACAGAATAGGATTAAACAGTTTAAATCTTTTAAACAATACCAAAGCTCTGTTCGAAATAAACATGCTGTAAATCTTGATTATATATATATATATATATATGTATATATACATATATATAGTAGCATGGGTGTCCGGCGTTGCCCGGATGTTTGGAGGTAGGTGTTAGGTGTTGAGCAAAAAACAAAACAAAAAACGCTACATTTTTTTTAACTTTGACCCCTAATATGACCCCCTTAACATTTGTTCTTTTATCCTTAAATCAAGTTACTAAGTTTGATCCATGTCCAAGGAACCTATATCTAAAATTTAAAGTGTGTAGACCCAAAGTTGTTGGAGGAGTTTGGTAGAGTTCTCAAAGGTCAAATTCTTCAACATTAACTCCTTATCAGCAACATCTCTGGCCGAAAATGGATCACATATATTTTCCCAAATCTCAGTATCATGTATATCAAATTTCGAGTCTGTAGACTAAAAATTAACAGAGCTATTGCTAAGGGAAATGTACACAGACAGGCAAGCAGACAGACACACGGATACACATACTGTTATAGATATACTCGCATTTCAGCTCGACGTTGCTCAGGTGTTTGGAGGTGTATGCTGAGCAAAAAAACAAAACAAAAAAAACGGCCAATTTTTTAAAATTTGACCACTATTATGACCCCTTAAAATGTATTGTTTTGGGCTCAAATCAAATTATTAAGTAAGATCCATCTCCAAGAAACCTACATCTATAATTTCAAGTGCTGTCGGAGGAGTTTGGTAGAGTTCCCAAAAGTCAAATCGTTGAACTTTTACCCCTTAACAGCAAAATCTCTGGCCGAAAACCGATCATAAAATTGTTCCCAAATCTCAGTACACTGTATATCAAATTTCGAGTCTGGAGACTGAAAATTAACAGTGTTATGGCGAAGGAAAATGTACACAGGCACACATACAGACATACAAACAGACACACAGACACGTTCACTTTTATAGATATATAGATATACTAGCATGGGTTCTTGGCGTTGCCCGTGTGTTTGGCTGTGTATTCTGCGCAGAAAAACAAAAAAAAATACGATTAATTTTGTTAACGTTGACTCCTATTATGACCCGTTAACAGTTAGTGTTTTGTGCTACAAATTAAGTTATTAAGTTAAATCCATGCCCAAGAAACTTATATCTAAAATTTCAAGTGTTTAGACCCCAAATTGTTGGTAGATTTCTCAAAGGTCACATCGTTGAACTTTGACCCGAAAATAGATCACACACATTTTCCCAAATCTCAGTATCCTGTATATCAAATTTCAAGTCTGCAGACTAAAAAATTGAAAGAGTTATTATGTAGGGAAATGTACACAGACACCCACATAGAAAGACACGTTCACTTATATATATATATATATATATATATATATATATATATATATATATATATATATATATATATATATAACATTTTTATCCCTTTTTTAAAGATAGAATAACCTAATCATTGAAGGCAAGATTCAAGTAATTAAGTAAGAATATATTCGTTATATATATATATATATATATATATATATATATATATATATATATATATATATATATATATATATATATATATATACCAGTACAATACTTTAAAATATATTTTTGATGACGTAAAATGTATTACTGTCTTCTATTTCAAAATGAAAAACGTCGTTGCAAATTTAACATAAAATACTACAATAAGGACTAAACGATTATAGACATAACTTGTTTGGTTCGTTTTATCTCTATATCATCCGATACTTTTCCATTATTGTTATCATATATATGTATATATTTATATATATATATATATATATATATATATACATATGATATTTATTATTAAAAACAAGATTAAAACAGTGTTCAATACTTTAGTATAGCTAAATATGCTTTGTATCACTTCACCCTCGAGTGTATTAACTTAAACTTTTACAAGTTGTTTAAATAAACGGGATAAAAACATTGTCAACATGTATCATCAGATGATTCAAGTAAAAAAAAGGAAATATATGTTTTTTTGATATGGGTATTAAAAACCAGGGGAGTTCAAGAAGGGATATAGAGGGGAAAAGTTAAGTGGGGGCAAGTAAACTATAGAAAAAATAAGAAATAAGAAAAAAAAAAAATATATATATATATATATATAAATTAAGTTAAAATTTTGTCTTAACGCCAATACTTGGTTAAGAAGTCAGAAACTGTCCGCAATGACTGCAGTCATTACGTGGGCTGAGAGAGAGCCAAGATGCGTCCAGTAAAACTGAGTAAACATATGGCTCCAATATAGCTTATATAAAATCCCTTTAATTAGGAAATTATTTATAGATTCTGTTGGGGATATTTTAGAATATGAGCATGGTTAATTGGAAAAGGAGAAAAAGTGGTATTTAGAGGTTTATATATATATATTTTTTAATTGGATGTATTAATGAGGAATATTACGCATAACTATGTTTGGAATTATCAGGGGAGAACCTTACGCATATATATAAGGGAATATGTTGAATATGAAGGTTGACTGTAATTTATCATCTTAGCATTTTTCAGTTCAGAAAAAAGATGTAAGGAAAATGAGGTAATCTCCACGGAGTAAATAAACAATTTTAAATTTGAAAATTGGAATTAAGATAATTTGCCTTAAGGATAATAAAAGTAAAATAGTGTTTAATATCACAGTTGCGAGTTTCAATGGGTAGTGTAGTAGTGATCAGAGTGTGCAGTTATTATGTTGGTGGGGTTCTATGATATGAACCCCAGCAGGGTGTGAAGTATCTGGGAGGATGGGATTTGTAATGTCTACAAACAATCTGTAATGTTTAGTAATGTATCCCTATCTGTGAAGTAAATAATAAAAAAAAATCATGGTGACAAAAAAGCAGGGGAAATATAAGGATTTACAAGTATTTGAAATTTTGACAATTGCCCATTTTAAGGTGCGGCTGAGATAATTTTTATCCGGTTTAAGTAGTACGTATTTAAAGCGGTTTTGTTGGGTAGGTTTGGGTTATTGAAGGACCATTTCTGGAGTCTTAAAAAGCGTTTAAAGGAAGTTCCAGCAAGTTCGATGTAGTATTTTTATCATTAGGGGTTACCTTTCGTGCGATAGTAGCTTTGTATTCACCTTCAGTCTGCAAGCGTTGTTGTTCGAGTTTCCTTTTTGTCTTAACTTGAATAATCTGGTGACATAGTCAGAAAATCTCTACCCGTCAATTGAACGGATTTTAAAAAAATAATACACTCGAGGTTTAAATAATAAACACACACGCGCACACACACGCACATATATATATATATATATATATATATATATATATATATATATATATACACACACACACATATATATATATAAGTGTGTGTGTGTGTGTGTGTATGAATTAATTAACCTGTCACCACTTAAAAAAAAATGGAATCGTCCGGTCCTCGAAAACAAGCTGAAAAAGATCAAGTTAGATCCACAGAATTCTATAAATAAATCATATATATATATATATATATATATATATATATATATATATATATATATATATATATATATATATATACAAACGGTCGGGTTTCAATCCTGGCTTGAGGTAGTTGCATGTCTAGCTGCACTGATGAGCTGTGAAACAGCGAAACAGTACTTTATGTGGATGACTATATATATATATATATATATATATAATTATTTATTATAATGATTATAAATACTTAAATGCACAAGTGTGTCATCCTTTTGGGAATCATCAGTGCAGGGTGTCACGATAAACACTGGTCGATAGATTTAAACATGGCAACAGAAGTCATCTCTGGCTTCATTAACAAGGACCTAATCCATTCCACCACGGTAAATCCTGTTGAAATTTAATTTTTAGATGTTTTTGTGGGGGTGTCAGCGGGACATATATATATATATATATATATATATATATATATATATATATATATATATATATATACACACTCATATATATATATATATATATATATATATATATATATATATAACGTTATTTATAATTTTTTGTACGAAGATATTACATCGAAAATTGATAAGGACTAAATTTTCTAAAATATGTCCGAATAAATAGTTAAGACAGAATTTCATTAACATACAACATAGATATTATGTGCAATATATTCTGAATATTAACATAACTGTACTCTGACGAAATATACTACTACATTAACATATGCGCATATTAACACAAAAGGATGCCATTTTTGTGTCCAGTGAATTCGCTTAATTTTTCTATCGATTTCTCCTTATCATGAAGGTTAAAAGCTCATTCCGGCGTAGAATAGATCAAAATGATCCCCAGTTCGTTAATGACAACGAAGAGCAATTTATATTTTCACATCACAATGTCATTGATAAGTTACTTCAAGCTGAATGCTTCTAAATTATTCAGTTGCGAGACGTCACTAATTTTCAACAAGTCGCTAATTCAGCCGCACATTCTTCAAGCAATACGCCAAGATTATCACGTATAGCGCATAACGAATCTCTTCCCTAGTAGATTCATGCTCTATATTCGGCCATCATCTCGGAAGAGTGATCACAATTTCGCTGGTACAATAATGCTACCTTGCGTGGAAAGAATATAGTTCTTCAGAATTTAGACACCGTTTATCATTTTACATGTTAAGTTGCTACTCTTTTACACGTAGCAATTTAAGGATGACAGCCGGAACGGTTTTGGTCTGATTTATACTTGTACGTATCTGCATTAGAAATGTGTACATATATGACACGCCTAGCTTCCAATATTTTTGTGGATTTTCTAGAATAGGGAACATAGAAAATATGATGAAACAAAATAAAAGTAATTAAATATTACCAAAGGCAAACTAATTTACTCTTATATTAAGCTATATAAGTTTTTGTATATATTTAACTCCCATGAAAAAATGATTTCTCAAGAATAGTGTCATTGATGAATTTATCCTATTGCGTTAGATTTCAATATTCAACACTAAAAAAAAATGAACAAAATAGGATATAAGGACCCTGACCGACTTCACTGGAGAGAGGAGAAAAAAAAACACACCTTTCCCTCGACACCGATTTGGCCTTCACACATTGGCTCTTAACAAATATCACATGAAAACATTTTTTAACCCAAACTTATTGCTGTACATGTATATTTTTAAATGATAAAATTGAGTTATTATATTGTGACAAAACTTTAAACTTTGGCTTGCTTTTTATGTATTTATTTTTTTCAATGTATTTTTCCTTATACAATATAAAAAGTTTACATGTTCCTGTCATACTTTAATTAAATATCACCAATTGCGAGAAAATGTAATGCTCTACCAGAATAAGTTTTATTTTCCTATTTTGTAAACATGATCGAGGCTGGATTATGACGCGATCCAATCATTGTAGCACTTTTGTTTTCACTTCTACCTCACTAGCTAGTCACGATTTCTTTGTTTATTTAAAAGCAAACTTTAAATTTGTTAAAATATATATAAAACGAAACATAGTCATCTTGCTTGGTAGCAACCCAACTTTGCCTTGGTAAGATCTGCTCAAAGTGTATTTATATTTTAACCTCATTTGTGATTTTTAAGCTATTATGAAAAAAATGTAAAATGTTTTTTAAATTAAATATTTACTTAAGATTATCTACGCACATTTTTATAATTTATATAAAACTCAGAACTTTGAGTTACTTTTATCATACACCACTAACTAAAATGACTTACCGGTAATAGTTTTGTATTTTTAATGTCATAGTTGTTTTAATTGCTTTTATTATAAGATCAACATATATATCGAATCCCATTTTATCTAGGAACGGTTGCTACCAGATCATTAAATAAAGATAATTTCGTTTAGCTGCAATTACTGTCAAGAGTTTCTATTACTCCCTATCTGTTCCTAAAACACAAAGAATATTCCCCAGCCAGATTACTTTCCTAGAAATGCCAGTCTTTTGAACAAGATAGCATGGGTCTGCTTTACGGCTACCTATAAAAGGGTCGTTTTTCAGTCTAATGTAAATACGGTTGTTGGTCAGTACTCTTATGAAACTTAGCCCTTTCCCAAGTTCCACCCTTATATCATTATGAACCTGTCTCCGCTACTTTCATACATGTATTCTATAATGACTATGTGATCTTGATTTTGAGAGTTTTAAGTAAAAAATACATTGTAGCATTGTTTTTGCTGGTCAAAGTTCCTCAATTTTTTTCAGAGAAGCAGGATATGTTATCTATACAGCCGTAGATTAATGAACATATTTGCTTTAAAACTACATGAAAAATGCTAAAACACATAAATTATCAACCTCTGGTTTATAATATAATATAAGTTCGAAAAAATACTATCAGATACACGAATATCATTTTTGTGAAGTTTCATAAAAGTCAGCTCAATTGTTGCCGAGTCGGTAGGGAATGAAATCCTATGCATACAGACTGCGTTATTTTCTTTAATATAACTGAGAGTTAAAATAATTATCAATAATCGTTCAAACTCCTTGACAACTCTCAAATTTAACATTAATTTTCACCGACCATTCTCTCTCTGTCTCTCTCTCTCTCATTCTCTCTTTAAGCTGTCTTAAAAAAGAAGACTGCAGGTGATTACTTCATTCATTCCTTTTCTACAGTCATTGTCCTCTTATGCAATTTAATGCCATATGTATATTAATTAACCGTCTATAGACGAAAGGTTTTCTTTTCTTTTTTTCTTTTTTTTGATTTCATCATGTAACAAGATAAACAGGTGTTGTCAGTTGGCACTACTCTTGTGCATCTTGCGGGTCAGAACTGCTTATAGAATTTGCATATTGGATACGGAAGTCATAGGTGTATATGACGTTCCATGTACGGCGATACGGAATCCATGCCACGGAAACGTACAGAAGGGTGGATATGACGACAGCATTGTAGATAACATATATTGATCCTGAGCTTGCTGTCGGCTTACACTCGGTCTTCAGGCGGTCAGAAGCAGAAGAGGCGAGATTAAGGCGGCGCTGAACTTCATTGCTTGTCACATGAAAATAAGAGATTGGAGCCCAGGTATATTGAGCTGCTGATATTCTTCAGTAAGATATCATTGACTGTGAAGATGAGAGCATAAATTGGAGACATGTTTGGCAGGATTTCCTTCTTCTTGTGGTAAATAAGAAGGCCAGCCCGATGGTAGGTGTTAGAGGCTAAGACAAGACTGCGGTGAAATTCGCTGGCGGTATGACTAAGGAATGCAGCATAATTGGCATACTGTAAGGTAAAAGTGAGCTCTTCAGAAGTGTTAATCTTGGTCTGAAGACGTATTGGATAGCAGCGGCATCTGCGGGTTGAAGGTCACGGCGCGAAATTAAAATGAGGACAACCATGAACAGGTTGAAAATGACCGGGGCCAAGACGCATCTCTGTTTCAGACGGACATCCACGGCTAAAGTGTCCGATTCTGCACCTGACATGGCAACACGAACACGCATATCAGTGCGAAACTGCTGGAGGACCGACAAGAAAGTCGGAGGTGAAACAAATTCTGGAGAATGCTCCATAGCAGCTCAGGGTTAACAAAGGCCTTGATTTGATCTACGAAGTCCCGAGAGAGCTCTTGATGCGGTTGCTGGTAGAGATGACCAACGAAAATCATAGCAATGCTACTACGTTCTCGCCAGAAGATATATAGTCATTCTGGGACGACAAGATCAACAAAAGTCAACAGAAGTCGGGTGAGCATGATCTTAGCAAGTACTTTGTCGGCGACCCTTACGGTAATGGACGAGGGTTATGTTAGCATCCTTCTTCTACTGTGGAAAACACGTTGCTGACCAGCAATACATGATGAACCGGTGGAGACGAAGGATGTGGTCAGTTTTGTCACATTTGAGGATCTCAGCCGGTATGATCTCAGGACAAGCTGCATTGTTTTATTAAGCTGGGAATGGCCTCGTTCACTTAGCTGATTTATGGTGGGTTTAACAACACCATTTCATTTTGGTGCGTAGGTACACGTACACCATAACCGTGCATGAATTGTCGAAAGTGCTGACTGGTAAATACGGTTCCATTTTCCGTTAGTATTTCGATTGTTGTGCCTTATTTGTAAAATATGAATTCCAACTGGCGTATAATGCTTGGTGAATAGTAATGACCTCTATATCGAAAAAAAGAAGTACCACAATAAATAAGTGTATGAAAGTGGCCACTGCCATAATGAGTAATTGGAACACCCAACTCGTACACATGGTCACTCACATCAAGCATCTTCTTGGCAAATGTAGGTTTTATTTGTCGAAGAAAAACTGTTAAGATTTGATTTTTACTGAGATTTAATGCTCCAAGAAGTTGCGGGTGTTTTTGACTAAATCTAGTTTGTTAGATTCATTTCCTCATGAAAACGTAACTAGGTGTGCTGCGATTACCATTGATGAGCCAGACGTTAATGATGTATTTGACCAATAAAAGAAATAATTGACTTGAGTGTGGAAATGGACAGGTAGACAAAGAGTGGGGCAGTTGGAAAATAGACTGCCAGAGTTCCCTGTTTCCAGAAATAGCTTTAATGTAACTAAGAGTTTATAATAATAATAATAAGAAGAAGAAGAAGAAGAAGAAGATGAAGAGGAAATAAAAAAAGAAGAAAGAGTGACAGAAGAAAAAGAAGAAGAATAGAATAAATATTTGTTCAAAGAACATTTTTGTCAAGTTCACCTGCAATCCACACCGACCGTGCTTACTGCTCTCCCCCTATCTCTCTCTCTCTCTCTCTCTCTCTCTCTCTCTCTCTCTGAAATGTCAGAAGAAAAAGCTTTCCCCAATATTTCTTTTTCCTGCAGTGAGTGTAGCTATATATAGATTAATGTCATATGCATATTTAAAAAATACACACGAGAGTGTTTTCTCTTTCTTTTCTTGATTCCCTAAATCGACAGGATTGACAGAGGCACCGTTGTTTTTGTAGTTCACGTTCTCATAGCTTTTGCAACAATATAATACATATATATATATATATATATATATATATATATATATGCATGTATATATATAATTATCATTTAGAAACATAAATATAACAGAAATATATATATATATACACACACACATATATATATATGCATGTATATATGCATGCATATATATATATATAATTATCATTTAGAAACGATTATATTATATTTTAAAAACAATATATATATATATATATACGTGTGTGTAAAGAGGAAGCGTATATTTATAATACAAATGACTTTTTATGCTGAAGCATGATTGTTGTTGAAAGTACTGGAGTTCATATAATATCACTACAGTCTAGTTGATGCATCCCACCGAAAGTACATTGTTCTGTAAACATAATGAATACGGAAATACACTTTGTATTTATTTTTTGCTTGATTTTTGGACATTTCTGATGGATTTTTACCGAAGCTAATTAAGGGCATTGCCTTTTTCTTAAATGAAAACTTCATTATTTAATACGTTTTATTATTATTATTATTATTATTAGATTGATAATAATAATGATAATAATAATAATGATAATAATGATAATAATGATAATAAAATAATAATAATAATAATAATAATAATAATAATGATAATGATAATAATAATAATTATAATAATAATTTTAACAGACAATATAAAAACATCGTTCTTAGAACAATTATCCAAATCGGTCCGATTTGGTATATCAAATTAAAAAATTGAAATATTTATTTTGAAATATTATTTTGAATTTAGCGTCAGAAAATGTTTCCACGAAGGGTGCGTGTACAGGTAAATAATTGTATACATACTTTATTTCTATAAAAATAAATGAAAAACTTTAAACAGGATATAACTTTTTAGTAAAACAAAATAGGTTATTATTTTTATACATATAAAGTCATACAAATTCGAGAATAATACTTTTGCACACATACATACGTGCAAAGTAAGATATAAAAAAAACTATCCCTTCCGATCTTGTATGTGTGTGTTATATATATGTATGTGTATATGTAATTGTTTCAACAATCACTCAATGCTATATCCCTCACCTATAGAAAGAATCGCGGAGAGAATGTCTTAGACCTGCGTTTCGGGGTCTTGAGAAAGGAAATTGGAGTTTATTATATAGCGAGTACAGCACCACTTAAACCATCATGCTACCTAAAGAATGTCTATTGTCGTACACAAATCTACCAAACGGATGCGAGGTTCGATTGTGAATTTTGTTTATTTTTTGCTTTTTCTGAACAACAGGGGTAGTTATCTAACTACAATACTCTAACGTTCCATAACAACTACACAAGCACACGAGTACATATATGTGTGCGGCTATTTGTGTTTCAGTGATTCAGTTAGCATGAGTACAGTCTATAGTCTAAATAGGGCTTTGTGCGTTTTGTCTTATTAAAATAATTCAATTACACACATTTACAGACTCATCGACATATAAGTACCTAGATGCGTAAGCTTTATCGTTGTGCATGGAATCTCGATGAGTAAGTCTGCTTTTTTAAAATAACGCCACGTGTATCTCTAATGCACAATACCGCAGAGTCGCTTTTAACAAAGACCTAAGCAATAGCCGTTCACAGCTGGGTGTATTAATTAATGCAGCCAAAGAATGTTATTTTGAAGACATCCGAATGAATCGGTGTGTAATTGCGCCCAGCAGGAGCAGCAAACCGGCTCACAAAATGTATCCGTCGCTTCGTCTAGCTTCATTTTATGTTGAGCAAAGTAAAAAGATTGACGGGTCGATGAGATTATATGAATCAATACTTCTATTGCACACACACACACACACACACACACACACACACACACACACACACACACACACACACGCATATATATATATGTATATGTATAGTAAAGTAGGATCTTATATACAGAAAAACACAAATGAACACATATCTAAAGAAATTCAAGAAACACCAGAGGATGCCCTCCAATCTGTAGTGGAATGGGGACAAAAATGGATGGTAACATTTAATGCTGCCAAGACTAAACTAGTTTCCTTCAATAATTACAAGAAAACTTCTCTACCACCAATAGCAATGACCAAAGACTCTTAATCTGAAGCACATCTTTAAAACTCCTCAGCTGTACGTTCACAGGAAACATGAGTTGGAACAATTATATTGAGAGCATTGCCATGACCGCTGCAAATAGGTAGGTTCTCTCTACCGTGCTAGAAAGCTACTAATTCCCGAAAGTATCCTGTACCTCTATAAGACAACCATTCGCCCATGTAAGGAGTATTGTCGTCATATTTGGGCCGGTGCATGTGCTACTAGTCTCTCACGCCTAGATAAGGTTCAAAAGAGAGTCGCCAACCTAATAGGTCCTGAACTGTCATCCAAGTGTCAGCCGCTGTCCCATCGACGTAATTTAGCATCTCTCTGCTTGTTCTTCATGTACTTTAACGGTGAATGTTCCGATGAACTGCAAGCACCTGCACCCCCTCTACGTAAATACCCCCGACAAAACCGACAAACAGTAAAATCCCACCCCTTTACAGTAGAGATCCCTAGATGTAACAGAGACTTCTATGCCAGTAGTTTCTTCCCCAGAACCACTAGATTTGGAAGTCCCTTCCAAATTCCTGCTTCCCATACTCTACTGGCATGCAGAAGTTCAAGTGTAAGGTGAACCAACATCTTGTTGCCCAACTCTCAACCTAGTACCCCTGTAACCTGTGTCTCTAATAGTAGCCCCCTACATCAAAATGGCAATGTTCCTTGTTTGGGGTGAACATGTAATAAAAATATATTTAAGAAATGTATATTTGTATATATATATATATATATATATATATATATATATATATATATATCAAATATATATTTATTTTCAAAATGAAACACAAAATAAGTGGATTGTCCTTAATCTGCGGAGTTTCGAAAGAAACACTTTCATTCTCAGCAGAATCTTAAGTATTTATTGAAACTGCAAATGAGCCATAGAGCTTACTAGCCAAAAGTTAAAATAAACAGTGAAGCAGATAGAATGGGGAAAACAATAAAATGATTTTACGTTAAGGGATGTTCGATTAAAGAGCAGCTTAATGTGGATTTGTCTCTATCGTATAGATTGTAAAGTGTACTTAAAGATTTCTTTTTAAAAATTAAAGGGAGATAAAACTATAAACACCGGAAAACTGCACAAAGATACATATACATAAGCCCATGTACATATCACTATACATAAAAACCATATAAGCAAACACGCATACAAAAATGTAAAAATATAAATACATAGGTAGACAGATATACAAAATATGTTTGCATGCGTACACTTCAATGGCGACTGCAGGTGTTCAGCCGGCCAAACAAAAAACGAAAGAGGGAATTACATTTAAAATTATATACATAATGTGATTAGAAAATGAGTAAAAAAAGATCCATAATTTTCTGCAATTACGTATCTACGGATAATGTTAGACCGATGCAATTTCGAATTTGCCATATTAAAAGTTGGTGTTATGTTCGCAACGGGAAATTCGTTCGTGTTTAGAATGTATTATATTGCTACTTTAAGGGAAATACATTTTTCTTATAGCTTTATCTGTGCAGAGGTGATAAGATTTAGATCATGGAGTGCAAGATTTATTTTGGGGGGATAGCGCATTTAATTGGTTTGCTAGTCTTGAGTATACGTATGTGTTTTGCTATGTGTTCGGGGCCTCATATTAGGAGATTTGTGCTGGATTTTTATATGAGGAGATACAATTTTGTTCAATAATCAGGACAATGATATCGTTTTGGAGTGAATCATGGGTATTATTAATTTATCATAATTGTTGGGAGAAATGCACACTACAACCGCATTCCAGGTAGTTTACAGACTTAGATTTTCTGTGATGGAACCTGATCTTGTTTTGTTTTTTTGTGAGAGAATTAAAACAAAAGCTTCCAATTATACTTCAACTCTTGCTTCGCCGAGGATTATTCTACCGTATTGTCCAAAAAATGATTGATCATCAAACTTGAATATTGAGTAATCATGAGCTCTTCCTGATCATATTAATCCGTTTAAAGCGGGTCCATAAAACCTTAATTTTCTATATCATCATCGCTGAATTTATCCAAATAATAATTGCCTCGCGGTGGGTCGTCTCATCCTTCCATTGTTCCTTGCAATGGAAATGCTTCATTTATTTTGGGCGATATTTTGTGTTATTTCTTGTTATTTTACTGTTTTATTTTTTTAACTATTTTGCTATTCCTTATATGGTCGGTTTCGTAATGAATGTTCTTCTGTTAGTCGTTGTTTTGTTTTGTTAATATACCAGTTTGGGCTGAATTATGAAAGCTCATGGCATATTGTCCAATGCTCCAAATAGTGGAAAAATGTTTCGATTTCTGAGACTCATAGTCCTACTCCTGTAGGCCGATATTCTGTACAGTGCCAATATTTTCTCTGTTTTATTATATCGTTTCTCCCTATTTTGGCCAGTTAACAATGCCAAAGCTTTATGTGTTGATAGACATCGCTGGTGATATATCTACGAGTTCGGTATAAAGCTCCCATCATTTTTCCAGGAGTAAAGGTCAGACCTAGAATATTTTACAATACATGGAGCCTTTTCAAGAGGAGAACCATTAAGTTTGATTGATGCCAGAACGGGGGGAAAGAGACCCTGTATGAGGGAAAGATAGAAGTTTTGTCTTAGAGACATTAAAATTAACAAACCATCCCTTTCCCCAATTCACTACGTAATCAAAATCTGAAGAAAAAGAATCAAAGAGAACTAGGTCCTTTCCTTCCTTTGAAGTGTTACTATAGATGATATTGTCGTCAATATTAATGTCTACAAATGATCTTAGGGTGTGATTTGAAAAATCATTGGCGTAGATCAGAAAAGGGTTTGATGAGTGGCATCAATACTGCCAGCTTCCGATTTTTGCCCATCAACCACTACCCTTTCAAATCTATCAGACAGAAATAATTTAATAATTGAAAAGACATTTCCATGCATACCGTAGCTGGAGATTTTGTGGAGTAGCCCTTTTATGCCATTCCCTATCAAAAAACTTTGATATGTCATGGGCAACTGTCCTTGAAAGGATGCCTCCGATGAGAGATTCGTTAATGTTATAAGATAGAAATGTAAGCATATTTGGTTTAGATCTAATAGAACGGAAGCCATATTGCACGTAACTGAGGAGGTTATTTTAGCGTAGGTTGTTGACTACTCTGTATTTAACACAACTTCTAGCAACTTAATCATGACGCACAGAAAACTAATTGGCCTGTATTGAGGCGAGATGGCCGATCACCCAAATTTGTAAATACGTAACATACTGATGTGGTTGTCCATGGTGTTGGGAAGCATTTCTCTTTAAGACAACGTCTAAATACTTTTGTAACTGTGAAAGCTAGTTCTAGTTGAAACTTTTGGAGGACGACTATAAGAATTTTGTCAGGACAAGTTGCTTTACTGGAATCGAGTTTTTTTATTGACTTGACAACCTCACACAAATATATCCGTATGTCTCATCGCGTGTTTTCAGACAAAGAAGGAGATAGGGGCGGCCCTGATGGTATATGGTAGACTTAGGCTGTGTCTGATGCTGGCCAGATTACCCGAGTCCATTGATAATGGTTGGGAAAAAGAATACACTGCGTTTCAGGGTCCTGTTTGTTATTATCTAATAATCAAGACCCTGCTCAACTACTTGCGACTTGAGAGACTGAGCATACAGCTCTCTCGCGTTCCTCATTGCTCTTTTGCACTGGTTGCTGGCAATCCTGAAGGCGGATTTAGTCTCAGTACATCTGTTTCGTTGGAAGCAATGGAAATAGTGATATCTGCGTAATGGCAGCAGCATATTCTACAGAGAACCACGGTTGGCTGTTGGGTTTTGCTGAAATCATTGGAGGGTATAAAGCAGTCTATACGTTCAGTTAAGCATTTGGCCATGTCTTTGGAAAAACATTTTTTTTTAAACATAAAACGAAGACTTAAATCTGGTACGAAAACTATCACAGCCAGGCATAGAGTATCGGTATACTGTCCGATGGAGAAGAATGTTGCTCTTATCTTAATGAAGACAGTGGGGACTAAACGGAACACAAACATAGCTCAGGGATGTTGTGTGAAAAAGATCTAGCAGCGTAGCATATTGACCATCAGTGCCAGACACACGGTTGGATTCGTGAACAATTTGAGTTAAGTCATAAGCAATGGAAAACACGTGACAGAACTTATCCTTATAATCTGTCTTGTTTGAGTGAACTTAACATTCCGCATTGTGAACATTGAACACTCCAAATAGGAGAATGTTAGAAGAAGAGTGATCGGACAGGATGTGGTCAATTTTCTCAGATATATTTTTAAAAAACATTAGCTCCGATGTTATTGGCGCGATAGAGGGCAAATAAAACCACAGTAGAGTAAACAAGGGCAATCAGAAAGCACATATAGGACAATCTGTGTCTTCTCTGGAGATACCTCCATGATATATAGAACAACATCTCTTATGTGGCATGCCGATGGCGATTTTGGTGGTCATATTTTTATGTTAATAATGTTAGAATATTCTTTAATTATCTATGGAAATAGTCGGCCCAATCTCTGTTTAGCTTAGGAAGAATGGGTTAAGTTTCGTCTCCTGTAATTGGATTTATACCTCTAAAAGGTTTAAAGGTAGGTTTCTTACGTTAGAGAAGGCAGAATTGTAGTGGGGGTTTACGTTGGAAGATGGAATTCTGGATTTAATCGTGTATTCTTTCTGGAGACATTTCATAATAAAGTTTATGAATTTGTGGAATAGGTCGACAGACTTGTTTGGAGCAGGGCAGAGAGGAAAAGTAAGGAAGAAAATGAAGTGAAGATATGTTATTTGTAGATCATGGTAAGGTAAAGTTATAATTATTATCTATTAATATAGCATCGAGAAGCCAAACTGAAAGCTACTGCATGGTGCAGAATCCATCCACTAAATTGCAATACAACACCCCCAGTGCTTTGCATCTGCTAGTGGGACGGTCTCCTAAGTGGTTAGGCTAGGCTTCGAGTCCCTGATCATCGGGCGAATTTTGCAAGCACAGAAAAACGTTTACATCCATCACCCTTACATGTGGTATGGTTACAAGGATAGAAATAGAAACAGACAATTTTCGACATCTCAAACTACTGCTAAGGGGAAAATTCTAACGACCTAGAATACAATATTTCCTTCTCCATTTGTGGAAAAAAATCACTCGTTCTAAACAAAGACTGAGAGACAAATTAGCAGAGGCGAGAGTTAATATTTGGTATTTCCAATTTAATCGCATTATTCTATGCAAATGGTATTTGTCTTTTTCTCCTAAATACTTTATTTCAGTATCTTTATCAATTGTACATATTCCGTTTGGACATTATTCCAGCTCTGATAAAGCACTAGGTACACTTGGTCAAACTAAACTTAATCTCAACATATATGAAAATGTTATGTACAACGCGTAAAAATGAAGTGTGTCTGAGCTCGCATGTAGGTTAAAGTCATTAGGGCAAATAAGGTTGCTGATTATTTTGTTTGATATTGGCTTACTGTAAAGAGTTTCCTACTTTTATTGTGTAGCTTGCTCAACGTATCTAACACCAGGTAGAAAAGTAAAAGAACGAAGCTAGCGTTTTGAAATATACCTCTTTTGATCGTGATCTTGAAATTTATTTTTTTTTAAATGGAGGTAACCACTTATCAAGGCCCAAGGGCCACTCACGTATAAGGGCTATTGTGTGTACAGTAATCAATTGATAGTGTAGTAATAGTATTGGAGAATTCATAAAGTGTCATTACTTTATGGGGTGGTTCATCAGGAATTTGTTTGTATTAGACTTGAAAACATCCAGGTTGAAGTCGGGAGAGAAACAGGCAAGCGGAACAGAGTTCCACACGCGTGCAGTTCTAAGAAAGAAGCTTTGTTCATGGAATGTACGTTTTGATTTAGGCACAGATAAGTAGTGGGGAAAATTATTGACGGTGGTTTCAGCTAGTCGGGTTTTTTTTGAAAAAAGATTGGCGACGGGGACCAGAGAATGGAGCTCAGACGAGCACTTGTCATGGAAATAACGATAGAACAAAGATAGGCTCGTTACGTCTCTTCTCTGGGAAAGAGGTTGCAGGGAAGAGAAAAAGGCATCACCAACTAAGCCACGAAGTCTATTTTGTACTCTGTCAAGCCAGGATAGGCTGTTTTAGCAGCTCCTGCCCAGGTTTGGCAGCAGTATTCCATCCTTGGACGTACTTGAATTTTATATAGATAGAGAATTGCATCATTAGTGATATATCTTCTGGAGCGGTAGAAGAATCCCACCATTTTTCACGCGACCTTGGCCACAGACTTGATGTATGTGTTTCATTTAAGATCAGGAGTAAAGGTCAAACACAGAAGCTTGTCAAAAACTGTTTCGTTGATGTGGCTTAATGGTTATTTGGCACTTTTTATATAAACAACCAAGTTTTCTTTTGTTACTTGATCAAGGTGCTGCATTATATTGCTTTTGGTTTTCAATATAAGCCACGCGTGGACTCCTCTGCCTCTTCGTACAGTCACCGAAGGTTGGTTTATTAACTTACAACTGGTATTTAGTTCCAAACCACTTCCACGGGAATCCTGCTTGTTATTTTTCCAGGTATCCTCAATAGGAGAGGTTTTGATAGATGCTGCAAACATGCCAGTAGTTATAGTGAGATAGATCTGCATTTATTAGTGCGTTGTCTACCACTGGTTTTGTGTATGAAAGTTTTATCAACTTTTAAAGACATACTGGTGTGGCTTTCTTACTCTTAAAATAATCTGCTGAAGCAACAGCCATGAAGTAATGCTCGTTAATTTAGCCAGAAATTGTGCAATTTTTCTATGTCAGGATGTTTTGTAATTCTACAAACCATTTAGTCCTTCTTTTATTATGGAAACTGTTTTTTTTAAACAAGACACAGTGCCACTTTGAAGTAGGGCGCTACTATCAGGGGCATAATTTGCGGTGGCATTATAAAGAGAGATGAGTAGAAAGATGTTTGGTCACATTACACTTGACCTTCTGCATATCAGTACAGTTGGGAAAGCAGAATCCCGGAAGGAAGTTCCAAAGACTTGCAGTTCTGGTAAAGAAACTATTGGAAGAAAAGGCTTTCTTGCACCTAGCGATATCTACTGTAAATGGGTGGGACTTAGTTGCTTGTGGTGTCTGTCAGATTAGTTACGTCGAGGAGGTACAAGTGTTTGCAGATGGTCAGAGCATTCACCATTAAAGTATTTGTAGAATTGGTAGAAGGGTGCAACATTGCGTCGAAATCGGCGAATGGTGGCCATATAGAGTACAAGATACTTTCAAGCGTAAGTAGTTTTCTAGCACGGTAGAGAGCTCCCACCTTCTTTGCAGCAGCCTTAGCAATGCACTCAATGTATCTATTCCAGTTCATATTCCCTGTAAACATTAAGCCGAGGAGTTTAAAGGAAGTACTTTCAGGCAGTGTGGTCTTGGCCATTTCTATTGGTCGTAGAAAAGGTTTCTTGTAGTTATTGAAGGAAACAAGCTTAGTCTGGGCAGTATTGAATGTGACCATCCATTTTTGTCCCCATTCCATTACAGATTGAGCTCATCCTCTAGTGTTTCTGCCATTTCCTTAGATATGTGTTCATTTGCTTTCCCCTCATTCCTGTTATAGAGAGTGATGTCATCAGCAAATATACCCATCTCCGAAACAATTTTATCAGGGAGGTCATTTATGAATATCAGGAAGAATAAAGATCCAAGGATAGACACCTGAGGTACTCCCGCATTTATGTCGTATTGTTTAGAGGTACGACCGTCGCGGGCAACTTGGATGTTTCTGTTCCTTATTATGTATTCTTCCAGTGATACCATATTATCTAATTTTCCTTAGGAGACCATCGTGACATACCCTGTCAAAAGCTTTAGATATATCAAGTTCTACCGCTCTACCCTCCCCTGTTTTATCCAGTGAAAGGTATATACTTTCAGAGACTACAGTTAAGATATCTGCTGTTGAACTGGCTTGCCTGAATCCATGTTGTTTGTCAGTCAGGAGTTAAGCAGCTGATAGGTGCTGGACTAGGGCTTTATTAACTAAGGACTTTTTTTGGCGAAAATCGGGAGGAGATTAATGGGGCGATAATTTAGTGGGTCAGTTTTTTTCACCAGAATTCTTGAATACTGGTACCACAGAAGCGGTTTTTCAGCTGTCGGGACAGCAAGATTCGTTAAGGTATTCATTGTAAAGTTTGGAGAGAACTGGATCAACCTCGGCAGAATATTTTTTAATAGTACAGGCGGGATGAGATATGGTCCACTTGCTTTTTTATGATACCATATATCTGAGAAGGTGTGATTTTCAAATCGTCTAGTGTGACGTCTGTCCGCAGAGGAAAGTCAGGGAGGGAGTGGTGTGCCGGGTCCAGTGTGGAGTTTTAGGCAAACCGACTGACAAGCAGATTAGCCTTGTCGGTTGCCGTGCAAGCAACGTCATGATTGTTTGACAGTGGGCGAATCGTTGTACTGCCCATTATTTACTACGCTGTTGTAGATTTTTCCAAAAGTCACGGGTACCTTCTTTCTATGCTTCGATGCGTTTTTTGCTGGTTTCAGAGTAATCGCTATTACTCTCTTACAATTATTTCTAGCTTCTATATACTTCTGTTTGTTTAAACAGGGCATATGTCGGTTGAATCTGCGGAATGCATGCTTCCTTTGACAAATGGCAGCTGCACAAGCAGAAGTAAACCATTGGGGAGAGTGGGGCTAGACATAGAATTACCGGGCGGATACATGTGCTCCAATTGCAGTTTTGAACCATTCAATGGTTTCATTTGCACACTATTCCGTTGGAAGAGAAAATATATTTTGCCATGGGACATCTCTGATGAATTCGCGGATGGCTTCTCAGTCAGCCTTTTTGTAATACCTCGTTGTTTTGCATAGTGGATCTTTAGTTTTACGGCGAGAATTTAGGGGGATCTCGTCAATTATCACAGCGTGATCAGCATTCCCGAGTGGGAGGTGTGCATTTGTTGTACAGTCATCGGGAACCGTTGTCAGAAAGAGATCTAGAAGTGTGGCATGTTGGTCTTGCTGGTCTGGGAAACGTGTCGGAGATGTAACCGTCTGAGATAGGGAATGGGATATAGAGAAGCTATGTGTTGTGCTACCAGCTACGTCTGTGTAGTTAGAGAATCGCAGACAGTTACTGTGGTGGACATTGAAATATCCAAATACATTCTAGTGCGCTAGTATCGAGGGAGAGTGTTGTTATCTCTGGCTTTCCATGTCTTGGTTGTTTTTATTAACATCTAGTGTAAATCAGGTGTATTTCACTAATTAAAAAAAGAAACCATTAATCACCACCTCTTGTTTTCCGGGAGCTTTACTATTGGTAGTGTGGTATATGTAAGCTTAAGTAGAATAGTCGTGCATTATGCTTAAACCATCTTTTTCGGATTTACGTCTATTTTGTTTTCCTGCTGTTATCGAGTTCTTTTGCATTTTTCTTCAGATCTCTTTCTTTTGTTAGACTGCAGATCGTGTTTGTCAGCAATCCCTGTACTGCATTTCACATATTTATGCCAGAGAAGTAGAATTTGCCTATTTTACTTATATTTCTAACTAAATCTCAATATATAATGACATCATATCAATTTTAATCAAATACCAGGAATTTAAAATTTATTAATACACCAGTACGATATGTAATAATAATATTTTAGTTTCCTGTTCTACCTGTTTTCATGTGTCTGGCCTCTGAAAATAAGTCATTATATCTGCTGCATTATATGTCACTATATCTGCTTCATTATATGTCATTATATCTGCTGCATGCGGTGATCTCTTATTATCTTGACAACAGTGGAAACCGAAGTCAAGTTTTCACCCTAAGTCGATAAAGTTAGCAGGCTAGACCTTAATAGTGGGTTTTAACTATTAGTTATTGTTTCGCGCGGTCATTTTCCCAAGATCAACGCTGGACCGTTCCGGAATAGAAAACTGCAGACACATACCTCAATTAGTACGTTAGTACACTATAATTCTCTTTTGGTATAAAATTTCACCAATTAACCCACTAGCCGCCGAATCAAGGGATACTTTTAGATGCAATTATAGATGTTATCTGGTGGGCAGTGGTTAAGTTATTCCGTATTGACGGCCTTTTTTATTTTGTTTCGTTATTGTACTTTTGTTTTATTCTGCGTGATTTACTAAATAATGAATCGTTTTATCAATAAACCCATCCGGCTCGTACGCTGTGTGAAGGGAGTGTTTATCTATGTTGTTTAAAGTTAGCAGAAGGAAAGGAGAAAAAAAGGGGGCAACAGATCAAACGAACATACGTCATACCACGTGTGTGTCGGGTGAGTTTGGTTGATGGAGAGAGACAGAGACAGAGAGAAATCAAGATGGCGCCCATAGGTTTAAAAGGTGTGCTCTGGTGGAAGTCACGCGAAATCTCGCGAAATCACGCGAAATCACGGGAGAGACATATATAAAAGGAGGTGACAGTTTAGGTCGGGGAGAGGCAGACAGATGAAGCTTGGTGACAGTGGTGATTTCAAACCCGGCATTTGTTGGCTTGCAAAGACGAATTCTCTTTTTTTTTCTTTAATTCGGTTGTCCTAAACCAGGGACACTTCAAGCCATTTCGGCCAAGGCTACCGGCCTGAACAACATGATAAATCCGTGCAGTGGCGAAAGCGATGTGTTGGCTTGGCTAAAGAAAGTGTACCTACTTGAAAAGCTCCAAAAGATAGGCGACGTTACCACAGTGATACCCTTGTTCCTGAAGGGTGACGCGCTAGCCGTATATTTGGAGCTGAACTCCCGTGAACAGAAGGACGCTGAGATAATCATATCCAGATTGATACAGGCATTTGCGGAAGGGCCGTTTGAAACGTACAGCAAATTAAAAGAGAAAAGGTGGACTTTTGAGGGCAGTAATCTGCTCCCAACTGCAAGGATGTTTGTAAGCACCCAACTCTCTGAGGCCGTAGGAGCGGTGGCAACAGCACGGAAGCATGAGAGCAAAAGTCACCCGAGACCGCGAGGCACATGTATTTAATGTGGGGCCAGCATCTGTGGAGAGACTGCAAAAAGTTCTTGGAAAGGACTGTGTGCTACAGGTGTAATAAATTAAATGCCATTGTCCGGAAAACTGTCAAGGGGGACTTTGGAGGGCAGTAATCTGCTCCCAACTGCAAGAATATTTGTTAGCAAATAGTCTCTGAGGCCGTAGGAGCGGTGGCAACAGCACGGAAGCATGAGAGCAAAAGCCGCTCGAGACCGCGAGACGCATGTTTTTAATGTGGGGCCAGCATCTGTGGAGAGACTGCAAAAAAGTTCTTGGAAAGGACTGTCAAGGTGGAGCCGAAGCGCGAGCAGCTGACCCGACTTGGGAATAATGGTGTGCTCGCAGCAGATGTCCAAACGTGAAATTGTAGTGGAAGAACAAGAAGCTGTGACCCTGATCGATACTGTCTATAGCACTACCATGGTGAACATTAGCTTTGTCAGAGGATAGAAAGTGAAGGGCGAAGTAGTGGCATTCGATGGGTCACAAGTAAAATGTCGAGAGAGAAGGACTGTCACAATGTAAATAAAGGATCACCAGATGAGAGTCCATACGGTTTTCACTGATCACCTGGTGCCTGGCGTCCAACCGATTGTCGGAATGGACGTAATATGCTGACTTGGAGGTGTCACAGTCGGCAGCAATTGCGTGAGGTATTATCCATGTAGATGCGCAGTACAGAGCAGATTAACAAAGGAATCAAACTGGTCAAATTGGTATCAATCAGTGATCCGAATTTTAGAGAGGAATTCGATGAGAATTAGTTGACAGTGGAGTGGGCATCGAAGAATTAACCACCTACGTAAACAAACAGGGTCGCGTGTTACGATAACTAGCTCAAAGGAGGAGCAAAAAGGATTTTGAACGAAAAGTGGACAGATGGATCGAGAAGGGAATACAGTTGTCGTGGACAAATGACGTCGAATCAGGCATCCTGCCATTAATGGCCGCTCTGCAACCAACAAAAGGAAAGGTCAGACCAGTACTAGGTTTTCGAGAATTGAACCGACACGTCGAATACACTACTAGGGGTGACGCTTTAGATATATGTATTGAGACCATCAAAGAATGGACGCAAATGAATGAAGCCTCTAAATTGGTTTATCTAAAATCTTCGTATTTGAACTCCGCGTTACTAATAAACTCTCGAAATATCAGTTGGTCAGATATAAAGGCAGATCCTACTGCCTTACGAGAGTCGTGATCGGGCTGAACTCGGTACCAAGATCATGTCAAATATTCTAAGTAAGATTCTCGAAAAAATGGGAAACGGTGATGGGGCCGTGAGCACATATATCGACGACATCCTCGTGAATGAAACTCTAGTGACTGTATGGGTGGTCGCGGTTTACTTGAAGAAGTTCGCCGTGGTCGCCAAGGAACCGGAAGATTAGATGAGAGAGCGGTCTTGGACAAAAGCTGAAAGGAAATGCGTCGAGTGACCTGGAATTTCGAAGGGAGAACAAGATCCCACAAATGAAAGGAAAACTCAACAAGCGGGAGTTTTTTTTTCGATATGCGGCATTCTGATCGGGCATTAACCCACTGCCGGCTGGCTTAGACATGCATGCAGCTACATCAAGAGGAATGCCGAATATAGAGGATGGACTGATAGAGTGGGAGAAAGAAAGACCGCATTGATTGAAGAGGTCCTGAAAGAAGTGAAAAAGCAAGACCCAGTTCGAGGAATGTGGAACGTGCCGCGAACACCGAATGTTGGTGTGATGCAAGCAATATTGCAACAGGTGTTGTCTTGGAAGTGGGTGGAGTGGGTGTAGATGATGCGGTCTGGCTACAGAAAAAAGATGATGCTGGCCACATCAATGTAGCAGAATTGGCTGCAGTTACCAAAGGAGTTAATCTGGCCTTAAAATGGGGACTACGCAACATCTGTGTAAAAACGGGTTCTGCCATTGTGTTTGCTTGGCTGAAATCGATGATTTCACATAACAAAAAGTATAAGAACAAAAGAGGCAGCAGAGATGCTAGTGAATCGCAGGCTCGGGATGCTGGCTGAGTTGATGCAGGAGTTTTCTTTGAAGCTGCGTGTAATCATGTTTGTCTCTGAGGAGAACAAAGCAGATGTTCTCCGAGAGTGAGAAAAGCTGGATTGTGCAAACAAAAGAGCATATGGCTTCAGTTACTCATCTGGATAATTCTGGGGTGCGAGAGTTGCGCAATCTACACGATATGAGGGTAGAGAGGACATTGTACCTGGTGAGAAAAGGTGTATCTGAGGGTTCCAAAGGAAGCAAGTGGTCAGAACTTGTGACAAGCGTTAGTCAATTGACCTTGCTCCAAGGGCTCATGAAGCTGGAGAACTATGTGTGACTGGAACATGGGAAAGACTCGCAGTTGATGTCACACATTACATAGGTGGGATTTACATGATAATGATCGACTGTTCTCCCGGGTGAAGTGCCCTATGGAAAAGACGGTGAGGTGAAAGAGGCAGTGAAATAACAGCAGTTCTTAACGTGGTGTTTCTGGAGTGCGGTCCGGTAGAAGAGCTTCTAACCAACAATGGTAGTGCTTTTATATCGGCAGCAGTTGCGGGTGTGCTAAAGAAATGGAATGACCATCAATTCTTTAGAGCTGCCTATAGACCCAGTAGCAACGGGATTTTAGAAAAAAAAAACACCGGACAATAAAGGCAGTGACAGAGAAGGGAACACGTCACCTGAGCAAGCGGTATATTGGTACAACATGTCGCCTAGGTTGGGGCAACAGCAAGGGACAGTTCCACACCTGTTAATATTCAGATACTCCTGGAAGCATCCTAGGTTTGAGCCGGCAAGCAAGGAGAGGGGGACAACATAACCATCAAACTCCCTGATGCAGTATGGGTGAAGCCCCCAGGGGCGTGATGTACCACATAGTGGAGCAGAGGGCGAATAACCGGGAATCATACCAGCAACAACATTACGGTAGATGGAGTCAGGAGACATATTCTTGATATCAGGCCAGTGAAAAATTAAACGGTGGAAAGAGATGTGCAGCGGGAGAATTTCGAGACACCTCAGAGACCAAGTAGGGAAAAACGGCCGGCATATTGGATGAGGGATTAGGGATGCATGTTGTTTAAAGTTAGCAGAATGAAAGAACAAGAAAGAGAAAAACAGATCAAACGAACAGAGGTCTTACCGCATGTGTGTCAGGTGAGGTTGGGCGAAAGGGAGAGAGTAATCAAGATGGCGCCCATAGGTTTAAAAAGTGTGCTCTGGTGGAAGATGCGAAATCACGCGAAATAACGCGGGAGACATGTATAAAAGGAGGTGACAGGTTAGGTCATGGAGTGGCAGACACAAGAATGTTGATGGCAGTTGTGATCTAAAACCCGGCGGTTGTTGGCTTGCAAAGACGAATTCTCTTTTTTATTTCTTTAATTTTTTTGTCCTAAACCAGCAACACTTCAAACCCATTAGCGGCCGAATCAATGGAGACTTTTATATGTAAATATAGATGTTATCTGGTGTACAGTGGGTTTACTTATTACGTATTGACGGCCTTTTTCATTCTATTTGGTTATTCTACTTCTGTTTTATTCTACGTGATTCACTAAATGATAGATCGTTTGTCATTAAACCCATTCGCCTCGTACGCTGTGTGAAGGGAGTATTTATCTATGCCCCATTAAATTTATCAGTGCAACTATCCTATGTTTATAGTGCGACAGTGGCTGCTGGTTCGCTATGGGGGAAGGGCATATCTCTACATGTCCCCAATTTACATAAAACAATCAAACATTCCTTGATCATCTCTTGCCGAAGGACGGATTTCCTAACCTGAGCTTGTCTTACGTTGATCCCTATGCTTGGTTCGGATAATCCTGAAATATATAGAAATGTCCTCCGTGAATCATTCCCCAGAAAATAATATAATTTACCGCTATTTAATACTTTTTTTCTAATCTCTTTTAACTTTGGATGATCATCAGTTTAAACTCTGAACTATATATTTCTTATCTGATTATCCTTGTAAATGTAGTTAATTTTTTGCATGCAGCTTTCGAGAAAATAAACACAATATAATAAATATCATAACTACATATAAAATAAACAAAATATTATAAACATCATAACTACATATAAAATAAACACAATATGATAAACATCATAACTACATATAAAATAAACACAATATAATAAACATCATAACTACATAAAAAATAAACACAATATAATAATCATCATAACTACATATAAAATAAACACAATATAATAAACATCATAACTACATATAAAATAAACACAATATGATAAAAATCATAACTACATATAAAATAAACACAATATAACAAACATCATAACTACATATAAAATAAACACAATATAATAAACATCATAACTACATATAAAAGAAACACAATATGATAAACATCATAACTACATATAAAATAAACACAATATAATAAACATCATAACTACATATAAAGTAAACACAATATAATAATCATCATAACTACATATAAAATGAACACAATATAATAAACATCATAACTACATATAAAGTAAACACAATATAATAAACATCATACGTACATATAAAATGAACACAATATGATAAACATCATAACTACATATAAAATAAACACAATATAATAAACATCATAACTACATATAAAATAAACACAATATAATAATCATCATAACTACATATAAAATGAACACAATATAATAAACATCATAACTACATATAAAATGTTTGCATACGTTTTACAGGCATTTATACCATTAACAATTACTCATTTTTAGTCATTTCGAGTAAGAAAAGTTTTCAACTAAGAACACGAACTGCTTTCGTCCTGCGTATTGGCATATTTCTTGCCTTTTTTTCTGTTCATACTCTTCTCTCAAAATAAAGTCAGAAAATTCAATCATCTCACCTCTCCAAAAAATAATGATAATTTTTCTTGGATCAAAGAAAAAATGCGACAGTACCGCTTTTCGATTTTTATGACTATATGTTACCAGATAATCTCAGAAACAAAAATGATACAATTACGTTTTAACAAATATTACGCTGGCGCAAAACATGTTCCTTTTAGATTTTCTTATCGCTTACACCCGACTAATATTTTCATACTTATTAGATTGTTGCGCATCGACCATTTTTAATAACACTACACTTTTTCATCGTTTTTTTTTTATTTCTTTTAATAACAAAGCCAATACACCGTGTGGTCATTTCTTTTTTTTTTGTGCAGCATTTTTCTAACATTAACGTTGTTTTCTTTCTGTTGTTTTCGTATGTAACGCAATACTTCATATATTCATCTTTGAAAAAACATGATGGACGACAACCAAAACGATCATGTTATATAGTCAGCATAAAAAATATGCATCTTGTATTACTGGAATGTCGTAGTCTTTAGTATTCGCGGTCGTCTACTTTTAGGCGCGTGTACAATATATAATGGTATATCTATGATCGTCTACTGTTTATAATGTTTCTTGATTGAGTTGATTCATATCTACGTGTTCATTTATAAATATTGTTTACATCATAACAACAAAGATATAAGAAAAACACTTTACAAACAATGAATAAACGTCCTTGTCTGACTGGTTCAGACAATGCACACACATTCGGCATAGGGATTAAAAGTTATCACACTCTGATAATTTTGTTCTAAAAGTTTTGCACCGAATGCCTCCTAAAAGGAACGCCAAATACCAGATTCTAATTTTATATATAATTTTATTCTTGACCTACATTGGGACTGCAAAACGTGGTAATTTCTTGAATTTCACATTATGCCAAGTTCAAGTTTTTCCAAACTCCCGAACGTAGGGACGATATCTTCTATGATACGTTGTAGCTAGCTAAAACCACATTCTCTGTGACTGACTAACATCACTACATAAAAATCCGTCATTTGTTAATGCTAGATGCCAACTTATATGGCTTATGTTCTGAAAACTTTCAAAAGTTATTGTTCAACATTTGGACACATATTTTGGTATTCTGAAATATATTATCCGTTTCGATAACATTCTTTATGCAATCCAATCATGCCTTAGTTCTTGAAATATTTCTATTAACGGACGATCAATCATGATCAGGCATCTGGGCGGTAATGAATTATTAATACAATGAAGTTTTTTGTAAATTTATCACTGTCTTTAAACCCACCCGCACACATATACACAACATCATATATATATATATATATATATATATATATATATATATATATATATATATATATATATATGTGTGTGTGTGTATGTGTGCGTATGTGTGTATGTGTGTGTTGGGGTTGGTGGGTGTATATATATATATATATATATATATATATATATATATATATATAAACGACTGATAATATGATCTAATTTCAGTTTTCATTATTTAATTTATATTACCAATAGGTTATTTCAAAAGTATTACTATTTTGCAGAACATTTTTGTTACGTAGACACAATCATTATCATCACGTCTATACTGAATATTTGTTAAAGTATACCCAGCAGCAAATGAAAAATTCGTAAATTAGAAAGAAATTAGTTATGTTCGTAATACGTCAAAATGTATCAAAAACACGATTAGATGAGTCCAATTTCGACTGAATTGTACACACGTACAGACTACAATACCAAATGTGTGTCAGAGGCTTCATCACCACAACAGCATAATAACCCGGCGTATTAAATCAACAGTATTTCCTTGATATTTGATGGCTGGGTTCGAAATGAATTTTTCTGTTTAGATCACAATTCCACTATGATACTTGACTTTTGACTCATAAACTTTATTGATGAATTCAAATTATCATATAAAATTGATTTATAATATCAACAATGAGTTATGTACAGTAGCATTCCAACTGATGTACTGTGGACTATATGATTACTTGAGGAATGAAAATCTTCCACGCGTACTACCTTGTTTGATCCCCACTAGCAGAGAGAATCAATTGATTTGACGGAAATAATGGATCAAGTCGCCGATTTTAATGGCAATAAAAGTATTGGAACATTCGTTGTACCCCTTACATCCCGAAGAAAGTCGAGTTTGCTCTAGTAGTGAATATATATATATATATATATATATATATATATATATATATATATATATATATATATATATATATATATACTAGCATTTCAGCCCGGCATTGCCCGAGTGTTTGGATGTGTATGTTGAACAAAGAAAAAGTAGTAGTAGGAAGGCAGGCTCGAACCCGTACCGCAAAGGAGGAAAAGAACGGAGTAAAACCTAACGTTTTTGATGTTACGACGACCGCTAAACCGGAAACGACATATTTTAAAATTAAGGCTAGACAATCTAAAGGAGAGGGTAACTTTCAAAGATATCGGCGAAAAAAGTGACCTCCCTGTAGAAAAGTGCCTAGTTGAAGTGGAAGATATAAATGTTTTTAGCCAATTCTTCGATATTTGCCATATGAAAGGTTGACTTTTAAAACGATACCAATCTTGGTAAAATCCGTTGCCTCCATTGAAAGTTTAAGGCAGACATGCAAACAGACATACATACGTAAATTTATATATTGGTAACGGAATATTTTCGATCCAAACTGATTAAAAAGCTTGCCCTATCTCTGAATACCCTTTATGTAAAATTTCAAATATTTAGACCAGAAAGTGTTTGAGTAATTTGGAAGAGACCATAGAGGTTAATTTTTTAAAAACTTTGACCCCTATTATGGCCCCTTAAAATTTATTGTTTTGGACTCAAATGAAGTTCTTAAGTAAGATCCATGTCCAAGGAACCTGTATCTAAAATTTCAAGTGCGTAGACCCAGAATTGTCGGGGGAGTTTGGTAAAGTTCTCAAAGGTCAAATCGTTGAACTTTGACCCCTTAATCGCCGAATTTCTGGCCAAAAAACCGATCACATCGATTTTCCCAAATCTCAGTACCGTGTATATCAAATTTCGAGTCTGTAGACTAAAAATTGACAGAGTTATTTTGTAGGGAAATGTACACAGACACACACACAGACACGCTCACTTATATATATATATATATATATATATATATATATATATATTTTTTTTCTGTTTAATATCTGGATTGTAATATCTGTATATTATATATCTACCTACATGATGTATATATCTCTCTTTTTATCATGTATGTGTGACTCTAGTTTTTTTTATTTTTACACGAATCAATGCGAATGTGTGTATGTACTGACAGCGTCTCGTTTGTCTCTAATATAGACTGAACATTCAATTAAAAAGAAAAATGAAAGACAAACGAGTAATAATGAGATCCAAAGATTGTGAGGCGTTATCAGTGTTGCTAATATTTAAGCTTCCTTGCCTAACTGGAAACATGTGATTAAGAATTTTTGCGATGATCACACTTGACACTGTCTTAAAAGCAAGTACTCTTAACCTTGTAAACAGACAATAGGTAGATAATTACCACATGCCAATTACTATATCTTAATAGCGCGTGCATGCTCAAGAAAGAATTTAACAGCATAACTCTAATAGATAATTATGTACGAAGATTCCTGCATATTCTTTATCGAAGCAGCTATCAAGACACACACACACGGACGAACACATACACGCTCACAATCATATATATATATATATATATATATATATATATATATATATGTATATATATATATATATATGAATATATATATGTATATATATGAATATATATACACATATATGTATATATATATGAATATATATATATATATATATATATGAATATGGATATATATGAATATATATATATGAATATATATATATATATGAATATATATATATATATATATATATATATATATATATATATATATATATATATATATATATATATATATATGAAGATGCATATAAATGATCCTTTTGCGTACGGATTTAAGTATAATTTGGCCGTGTATGAGAAGATTGTTTTATTCAGTGAGACAATTACCTGCATTAGCTATTTTATAAAAATATATCTATCATACTGTGATACCGATATTCTGTTATTCCGTCAAACTCTCTCTCTCTCTCTCTCTCTCTCTCTCTCTATATATATATATATATATATATATATATATATATATATATATATATATAAACAAGAATTGCAACACTAAAATTTATCAAAAGCAATTACTTTTGCCTACAAATTAAAATATATGTTAATGTTTAACTCTTGGCAAAAAGCATAGATTCATATGAAAACTGATTTTTTATACATATATAATAGAGATGATATTATAATAAAGATCACAATAAAATACTTCTTATAAGTGTTTAATCATAATATTAGTAATAATAATTTAACAAATGTCTATTTGTACAAATAATAAATAACACAGTTACTTTACTGAGATGCTAGAAACCCAGTTTTACACAGAAATACTCTTTATGTATATTTTTTAGAAGCAGAGATATTGCATAAAAATTTTAGATCTGACCAACTAGAAACTGTATTTCAAAATTCAAAATAAAGTGTTAAATTGTTTATGTAGAAAATGAACATACAACTTTGTGTACTAGTAGAATATATTTACTGGGATATGTAATGTATTTACGCAAACACAATATATTTTCTCTATATCTGTTTCTATCATGAACCTTTAGTCAAGCTATAATGATACTAGAATTATAATCATTATTATGATCACAGTTTATTACATGGCTTTGAGCAGTTCTCCAATACTAGGTTAATGCTTTTGTGATTAAAAAAATTGAAATTCCGTTTTTTTATCATTATTAACATATTCAATGCCATTATGCTATGTTTGCGTTTTATAATTGGGTATTGTGAACAAGTATTTAACCTGAAAGATCTTCAAATACGCAATAGATACAAAAAGTGTGTATAATTATTAATTGTTCAATATAGTAAAATTTTTGCCTGACAATTTTCGAAGAGATTAAACTCAATTACTTATTCATATGAATCCTCATTTTTCACACCAATGCCCTCCCCACGTTTATTAGTTTTTATTTATTTTCATATTTTTCCAACTGATATTATTTATTAATAAAGAACCTTCAAACGTCCAGGGTAGTATATGAGAAAACCCATGTTTATTAACATATGGTTGGAATTAAAAAAAAGCCAGACGAGGGGGTATCTTGTAATTGATATTGCATATTGTCGGCAATTAAAACCTGTCACCATTTATCTCTTTCTAATGTCTGAAATAAAGTAATTTGTCCCTACATTCAAATATCAGTTTCTTATTGAGAAACTATACAAAATTAAAAGACGAGTTTAAAGATTTACGAGTCCTGGTATTCTTAATTATATCTTAGTTACATATAGGTGGTTGTCTTAAATGAATTTATGGACATGTAGCAATATTAAATTTTGTTTTTGACATATTTCCTGTTTTAATGATATTGACTTTTTCCATAAACTTTAATTTAACCATAATCTTCTTTATATACAATCATTCCCTGCATCTGCGTTTTATACCGTGTTTACAAGTAACCTATAACTATTGTTTTTCAGGTGCTACCTAATTAGATTCTCGCAATTATATTATTTGTTGATGTAGCTATGGCTTAATATTTAATGTATTTTATGAAGTATTTCATATAAAGCGCGTTTACTGATATGCGGAAATGTATGGGGATTTCTAATTATGGTTATTAAAGTAAAATAGCGTATAGACGAATTGCGTATGCATAATCGGCAACTCACCTTACTCTCGAAACTTCGTTTTTGTCCCCCAGTCTTCATTTTTAATGAGTGATTTTTCTAACAAAGAGAGAAGAAAACGCTCTATTCCAGGTTGGCAATATTTTCTGTGACCAATCGCCAGAGATGTCGGGAAAATTTCTGTTGCTATGTCTATCTTTGTGGCCATGTAACTAGCAAGAGTGCTGGAGGTAAGCGTTTTATCTGGGCTAATGTTATCCGCCTGATAATCAGCGACCAGAACCTTGAATAACCCACTACAGAGGCTGTCCTATCAGCGGGTGCAAAGTACTGTGACTGCTGAATTGTCATTTAGTGAATGGATTGTGGACCATGCCGTAGCTTCTGGTGGGGCCTCTCGATGCCATATTAGTGAGTAATTGTTACACTTTACCTAATCATGTGCTAAAAAATATATATTCTTCGTTTCACATCTCTTATTTTCCCTCTCTTCCCTGCTCTAAGCCAGTCTGTCGACCTACTCCAGAAACCCCAAAACTCCACAATTAAATATTTCCAGAAGAAAACGCACGAGTCAACCCAAATCTTCAACTTCCAACGTAGATCAACCCGCTACCATGTCTCCTTTTCCAACTACAGAGGTCTACGTTCCAATTTTCCGGAGGTTGAAACTCATTTACAGGAAACTTAACCAGACCTATTATTTTTAAGCAAAACTGGTATTGGACCGACTATCTTCCTAGAAGAGTTTGGAATAAAACGATATTCTAGCTTTACATCCAAATCTGACCCCCAAGATCGCAATGGGCATGAAATATATGCCTACATTAAAGATGGTTTTCCAGGTGATATGGTCTTTTGCAGAGAAGATCCTAAATTACCCTATATGTTCTTTCGGTGTGTACCTACTCACAGGACTGCGTTTATATTTGCATTCTATCGCCCCGAAGAGAGCGGAGTTACTATCTTTACGAGAATATCTGAGAAAATTGACCACGTCATGTATGCTTATCCTTCGGCTAACATTCACGTTTGTGGAGAGCTCAATGTTCACAATGTGGAACTGTTAACCTACTTTAACAATACAAATGATGAGCGGGGATCTGCCACGATTTCTTCATTGGATATAACCTCCCTCACATTGTTCACAATACTGGCGGTTAGTGTGCAAGTTCTCTTGATATTTTCCGCACAACTTACACTGAACTATGTCCATCTTTATGTTTTGTCTCCATTGCCATCTTTTTCCCACTTTCTTGTATCAGTTAAAGCAAAAAAAGGAATGTAATACGTCCTTGGATGTGCACCTCTATCATACAATGTGGCGATACTCTATGACTGACTGGGATAGCTTCTGTAGATTTATATAACACATACTGAAGCGGTCCATGTTTAAAAAGTGTGTCCTCTATAGTAGTAGACCTGGCGGAATGGTCTCATACCTTGGAAAAAAATTCCAGCAAAAACCTAACAACAAGCCAAGGTTCTCTCCGGAATAGGCTGCGGAATTGTAAAAGAGTCATGAAGAACATAAAAGAGTAATCTTCTCAGTCCGTCAAGTCAAAGTAGCTGAGCAGCGACTTGGTTCCCACCAGTTTCGTCAAAAGCAAACATGGTCCTGATCAGAAGCGTGTTCTCTATCCCAACAATCATCAATGTTATCTGATGTAATCTCGTCAGCTCAAGACAACGCCAAACTCTTTGGAAAGAAGTTTGGAGCATACTCTATCCTATACAATCAAGGCCGCCAACCTCCCGTATTTCTCCTGTATCAGAAAACACGCTATGCGACATACAAACATCTGCATGTGATGTTGCCAAGCTTATCAAAAACATTGATTCCAGTAAAGCAACTGGCTCTGACGGCATTCTAACTATAGTGCTGAAAAAAATTTAACCAGAACTAGCGCGCACACTTACAAAGCCGTTTAAGCGTTTTCTTAAGGAGAATTGTTTCCCACCGCTTCGAAAAACCTCATCAGTATGTCCTATATTTAAGAATTCATGTGAGCGGTCATGCCCCTCTAATTGTGGACTAATAATCTCCAGTGCGTCCTGAGTATATTACTGGAATATGTGTAAATAAACTTCTGCAAAAATAACCTTCCTAGTGACATGCAATATACTTTCAGTTCTATATACTTATCTTAAAGAAGGCATATTGCCAAGGAATTAGGGTCTAATAATTGGATAATTGGGGTCATGTCTTAGAAAGAATTATAAAATTGGTGTATGCTGTATTTTAACTACTGCGTTTAGGGCAGTTAGTGGAGCAGTAAGCAGCGTTTAAAAGTCTAGCTATTCTGGGGAAGAAGCTATGAGAGTAGAAAACATTTTTTTTGCATTTAAGGACCTTAATAGCTAAGGGGGTGATTTTGTCGGTAAGCGGTTTGTCATAGATATGTAAGTCGTGGAGGTATAAATGCAATGAGTTTTTCTGTTTTTTTTTTATATTGCAAAACAGGCTGAGGGATGCAACACTTCGGCAAAGCGGTTTACAAAGCGAGAAGTATTAGATTGGAGACTCTTCTGTGGACCCTATTCAAGAAAGATAAAGTAAAAGGGAGAGACTAGTGGTGTATGTACCAGCACAGACTTGGCTACAATACTCTATGCATGGGTGAATGGTGTCTATGAAGAGATTTGGGTAGTCTCTAGAACGATAGCAACCTCGGCAACGTTGTCAATTTATGTGTTCATGTTTCTAGTGAATGTTATATTTATATGCATATGATATATATATATATATATATATATATATATATATATATATATATATATATATATATATATATATATATATATAAAGTCACTGAATGGTTTTAACTTAGATTCTTTCTTTTTCATGATATATTATTGTAATTCTAAAAAATCTTACTAAGACATTGGGAAACATTTTTTTTAAATGCAGAATTTAAACAGGATGAATCCACAGATATACAGTATCAGCCATAATATAAAGAACGGAAAAAATTACAATTATTCATGTATATTTAAAAAAATTACTGCATTGATTTTTCTGAAATACTCAGAATAAACAAATAGAACCAATTTGTATAAAATAAAACAAAAAAAAAATTACGATTCTATATTAAGAAATATTTTAGTTTTACATTATATCTGTGGATTTATCCTGACCAAAAGTTAAGGAACGAAAAAGAAAATGTATTTTTAAGAGACTAAACTTTACATAAATTAGCTAGTTTTTAATATTGGAACTGCTGATAAGCACAACAAAGAAAAATGGCGTCAACGACTCGCAGAACTCTGTCTCTTCAAGAAAAAATAATTTTAGACAATTACAAAGAAAATAAATCAATTTCAACAATTTCTAATATCGTTCGAAGATCAAAAAGTGTTGTTCATCGTATGATAGTTCGATATAAGAATAAAAATACATTAGAAGCATCCCCTAAAACCGGTAGACCCCCTAACACGTCTCAAAGAGAAGATAGGATTATGGTAAGGCAGGCTCTTAGTGACCGATTCAAATCCGCAACATCAATTTCTTGTAATTTTAATGAACAGACTGGGAAAAATATATCTAGAAAAACTATTTCTCGACGGTTAGCTGCTGCCGTATTGCATGCCAGGGTGCCACTATCTAAACTCTTCAACTCCAAGAAGAACAAAAATAACCGTTTGAAGTTTGCCCATGAGCATGTCGTTTGGACTGATGAACAATGAGCTAAGGTTCAATTCGTTTGGATCTGATGGAAATAAACATGTACGGCGTAAAGCAGGTGAACGATTATCCTCCAAATGTGTTAAAAAGACACTTAAGTTCGGAGAGGGAAGTGTAATGGTTTGGGGTATGATATCCTCGGAAGGAGTTGCCCCTCTAGTTCGAATCTATGGTAGGGTTAATCGGAGACTTATAAGCAGCTCCTTCAACAACATGTCATTGAGAGCTTACGCCTTTCACTTCATCAGCCAAGCATTTTTATGCAAGATAACGCCCCTTGTCATAAAGCTAAAAAAGTGATAAGTTACCTCGAAGAAGAATAAATAAGAGAAATGACCTGGTCAGCGCAGAGTTCGGATCTGAATCCGATAGAACACGTTTGGAAAATGATTGGAGAAAGAGCACAGACAAGGAATCCCCAAAATCAAAATCATTTGTGGGATTTATTGAAGAGAGAGTGGGAAAAGATTACTCCTGAATATTGCAAGAAACAAACCCAGTCTTGTGGTGGAAGATGCAGTCATAAAGAATAAAGGGATGTTCACTAAATATTGAATGAATTTATTTTTTAAAACATTTGCATTAAAAAAAACATAAAGTTTCTATTTCGTTCCCTAACTTTTGGCCAGGATAAATCCACAGATATAATTTTAAACAAAAATATTTCTCAATATTGAATCGTAATTTTTTTTTGTACTATTTTATACACATTGGTTCTATTTGTTTATTCTGAGTATTTCAGAAAAAATCCATGCACTAATTTGTTAAATATACATGAATAATTGTAATTTTTTTCCGTTCCTTATATAATGGACGATCCTGTATAAATATATATATATATATATATATATATATATATATATATATATATATATATATATATATATATATATATATATATTTAAGGTTGCTATTTTTCAAAGATAGTGCAACCAGTGAAATATAACGAGTTTAATACAAGAATTCTTGGTACGGAAGTAGAGCAAGTCCCATTTTCAATTTTTCTTCACATAAGCAGTATTTTTGCTACACAGTCATGAGCATGCTTCGGTCTTCTAGTTTTGAGTAACTAGAGATCTCTTCAGACAACAACACTTATATTCAAAAGCGAAATTCTTAATGAAAAACAAAAATCAACACTCAGCAAAAGAAGTTCTTTTTTGTAAAACGGATCAGGGTACGAAGTTTAGCTGTGCGAAGAACAGGGTTGATTGGGTGCGATTTTTATTTATTTATTTTCTATTTTTTATTTACTCATCACCCATGTACTTATTCATTCATTTCCATGATGTGTGTGGGTTTGTGTGTGTGTGTGCGCACGCGAGTGTGTGTGTGTGCTAACATATAATCTATTCGATATCATATTTTGTTAAATCGGCAGCATCATATTATAGTGAATGAATATATTCTACATTACCGCCAACAGTAAGTGCTATACAGTAGACTTCAATTTAATATTGATTTTCAGCGCGAGGACACATCTGAATGTTAAACACGATGCTTCGCGATTGTTTCCTAACTACCGTAGTCAATCCGTCGTTTTTATTGAAACATATCCAATTTCACTGATTTCCATGGCAAGCAAAATATTAGAGTGTAGAATATTCCTTAATTATCAATCTATCTCATGCAATAAGCGGTTTTCTTGCTAGTAATTTTTATAATATAGTCCATTAGAAAATATATACTGCCTATCGCAATATACTTGTTTGAAATAAAACTAATTAGGTGTTTTTTTTTCTTGTAACTCCGTCCTAGAACTCCCTACCGTTTATATAAAGAATAACTGAAATAATTTACGATTATATATATAGTATTTATATTTAGTAATCCTGGTATTTGGTATTATAATTTTGAGTAAGTTTTATAACTAACGAATATACACTTCGTAATTGTACTCTAATTATTTGGATATTAAAGCTGGATTTATTAAATATAAAATTTAGATCCAAGTAAATGCATATGTTTGGGTCATGTTTTTGATTAATTTATTTTTAAATTCTATTTCTAAAATTTTCTAGATAAGATTTTATAATATGCCATATTGACATTATTTGGACGAATATTCTCTTATTGCATTTTATTTGCGAGCATCCATTTGTTAGGGGTACAATACTTGATAAATATTCAATTTTAAGCGAGACTCTTCTGGACATTAAATCTATAAATATAAAAGCGAAAATATATGTATGTATGTGTGTTCGCTGTTTGTGTGTGTCAACAAAGTCTTCTTTCAGAGAAGCGGTCGGTCGGTTCACAACTTTTAAAAACTTTTTATATCACATATTCTATATCACATCGCCCAAACACCCGGGCAACGCCGGGTACCCCTTGCTAGTGTTTAAATAATTGGGAATTACTTCTACTTGGTCATGACTAACTGGGGAAGACCATGCTACCCACGTTCCTATCAAAATTACGTGCAGATTCAGGAGTGCGAGTTATCGATTACAGATTTCAACAACATAAAACTATATTAGGTAGTATATTACAGCGGGTGAAACTTTGTGTAAATAACATTCACGATAAGAACAGTGGCCAAAATAATACAAATAATACACTATTTTATTAGGACTTCTAACTAAATATAATTAAGACGTATCTTAGTCAAATTCTGATACATCTTGTTTTATATGTTATGATAACTGGATGGCAAATTAAAATGAGTAAAGTAAGTCTTCATCGTAATTAAGCTCATTTTCTTTTGCGATGCAAAGTTTGTATTCGTTTAAGAACAATCCGACTAAAACAAAAATGCAAAGTTTAATCTATTTCCCATATAATCTAATTCACCGGATACCGTCTCAAGTTTTTTTTTAAATTTGAGCACAACCACATTATTATGTCATTGTTAATGAGCATTGATGTGGAACATTAGATTCAGTCTGCTATCAGTTTTGTACACAATACACACGTTGTTTTATCACGGGGGAAAAGGACTGATTACATCTCATAATATGGATTGTATATCTATTTTATTGTCAACATTCGACACATATCATTACACCTATCCGTGTATTTTGTTTCTGTAAAATAGTAAAATAGTAATTCGAATACATTTAATAAGTACAAGTAATATAATGTCTATGAAAAGTCTGATCGTTTAGATTCGGGAATTTCAGAGCATCCAGGTACAAGTTGTCTAGACGTGTGTGCTAGGCTCCAAGTAGGTCAGTGAATAAATGATAACGCAAATAAATGGAAAGCAAGAAATTTATATATAAGTGTGTGTGTGTGTGTTTGTGTATATAAATATATATATATATATATATATATATATATATATATATATATGCAGGTTTAGGTAATCATGTAATATTATTCAAGCTTAAAGAAGTATTTGCATTATTTCAGAAGACCGAGGAGTTACTGAAAAAGTGTGTTTACTTATTCTTGTCCAAAAGAAATCAGAGTATACCAGGAGGCATCTAATATTGTCTAGTGTATATCAAACTGGCCTGTCCTGCAAATAGAAGGAAATGTGACTTTTGTCGAATGTTGGTTTTATGATTTTAAAACTGTAATCTAAACCGTGTCTATATTTTTCTAATATACCCTCCCTTGTTATAAATGAGAAAATATTAAATATATGCAGTAAATTACGTGACAACTGTCACGTGTCGGATTTGGCTGTTTGAGTTGAATACAGGTTACTGGGGTGTGGAAAAGGGGAGTGGTGTTTATGTGCGTGTATATATAAGGTATCACGGTTTCTTACATTTGTAATTATAATGTTGCCGTGAGTTCCCGTGTCTGTTTTCGTGAGCGGGTTAAGATTGCTGCAATGTTAATTAGTTAGTTGATTGCGTTGGTGGGTGGAAGGCTAAAAATTGGCATCATAAGTTTGTAGGGTATTGTAAGTTAATTTAACGATTAGTTTTGATCGTGTGCATTTGTTAGACATTGGCGGAAACAATAAGCATTCGCTTATTGGTATTTTACTTTTTGTAGGTTGACGTATTCTATCAATTTTATTAGTTTTTATCGCTTGTCTAATGTATATACTGTTGTGTTGGATGTAAACGAATTTTTGTTAAAGTCTCGTGATATTATGTGTATAGTCTAAGGGGTCTTAGCATATGAGTTTGATACATGTGAAATAAGTGTAAGTTATAAATCTTGTTTAGATTTAAAAAGTGGTTGCTGTAAAAAATGAGGGGTGTATGATTATGTGTGGGTACAGTATAGATGCGCTCAGATATTTTATTGTTATGGTATATGAGAGTAACATACAATAGTGGAATGGAACTATGTGAGTACTTTATGGTAAATTTATAGTTTATGAAAATTGTAAATCCGTTGTAGTTTATGGTGTTGGTGAGACTATGTGGCAATATAAAAATGTAATCAATATATGATAAAAAAGGTAGGTGCTTAAAAGGAGAGGTTTTAAGAAGTGTAGTTTGCAGCATATGCATCAATATTGGCCATGGAGATTGGTATGTTAATGCCGATGAAAGAGCCGTGCCTTCAATCTGGAGATAGTTTCACTTATTAAACGTAATTTTTAGTCTAAGACTAATGTAATTAAGTTGGATTTTCTCGCTAACAAAATTGTTTCACGGGCTTATAATTTGGAATTTAACTGCGTTGTCTTGGTATCCAATCATGCAGTCAAACCAGTTCAAAATACAATACACCACATGCTAGTTTTCACATCATGTTTTGCTTCGTACTAAACAGATAGTGAAAATATCTTCAGTGGCAAAGCGTATGCATACAACATTGAAATCTCATGACCATCGAAGTCATCTTGGGAAACAGCTTGATGAAGTGCTGGCCTCTGTGGAAATAAGTGATAACATTGAATCATCTTGGAAATATTTTCATCAAAATATTCAACATCTTTTAAGCTGTTTATGTTGCCTATTCACAAACTCTGACATTAGTTTAAGGAAAGCCATCATTATACGCCCATGTTTTAAAAGACTTGCATACACTGAATGAAGTTTCGTAGGCTGCACAGGCTACCCATTTTCAGGAACCCATCGATAAAAAAGACTCCAAAGTATTCTACGAATATATAAAGAAAGGGTTTGTTTTATAGGAAAATTTAGTATCATCGACTAATTCGGTCTGACAATGATAAAATACCTCAAAAATAGAAAGAACATTTGATACTGTTCTCAACAATATATCTCCTACTGAAGAAGATGTTCTTGAATCAACACCCAAACGACCAGAAATATCAGAGCTATAGTTTTAACAGAGCTTTCAGAATTGACGACATATATCCTGAGTCACGGTGCTTCTTTCGTGCAGATCGCGGTACCATTAATATTATGTTCTCCTTGAATCATGCTTCAATGAAAGTTCGTGAAAAGAATCAATAGAGGTATATGGTGTTTGTGGAGCTCACACGCATTCAACACTGTAAACTGGGTTGCGCTGTGGAAAATGTTTCGAAAGTTTGGTATATCCAATAACATGGTGCAAATGATAGTGCCATTCCACGAAGAAATTAAGCCAAATAATGTTTTAAACTGTAAGATATCTGCCTTGGCTCATGTAGTATTTGTCCTTTTTTCAGTAATTCTGAAACATACATTTGTTGGAAAAGAAGATATCGTTAAACTACAATATAGGACATGTAGTGATATTTTAAATTCTCATGCTACAGCCAAAACTCTTATTACAATTCATGACTTACTGTTTGTAGTTGATCTTGCCTTTGTGGCTACTTCCTTCTGAGCTGCTTGCAAGACATTATCATAAACCATACGCATAAGAAAAACTGAGTACCTACACACAACAGGATTAAAAGTGTTCATCAACACAGTATTTTGCTATATCCACTACTTTATTATAGTATTTATATTTTACTGAAGTAAATTTTTTGGGAATTCACAAGAGTTTATCCAAAAAATAATTTAACGTGGTACTTATTACCATATCCTATATATAAGCGTGGTAATACTTAATAAGTAAGGAGATTTATCATTTCTCTTGGATAATAATACAGGTTATATACATCATAATTTACATGTAAGAATGTACTTTTTATCTCCAAATTCTCTTGTAGTTAAGAAATAAATTAAGATGAATCACCAAATTATTAGTACCATTCATGTAAGTAATTCCGCATAATCCGGCGGCATTGCTCCAACTAAAAAGAAGCGCATTTTATATGGATGGTTGCAAAACGAGCCCTTTTAGCTAGTTGGGTCAATTATCTTAGACTTGGCGCAATTACTCCAAAGTATGGTAGTATTAGTTTTGTCTTGTAATCTAAAAAAAAAAAATAGCTTTCTGTTAGAGCTTATTTGGCTTAGTAATAAATTATCAACTTCTTTTCACTAAAACGTATAAATATAACATATGTTACTTGCAATAATGTATCATAATTAAAGTATTCATTAATACATGGCAAAAACTGAGTTTTCACTTGAACTACTTTATTTAAATAAGGAGTTCCTTTACTCTTATGGTCAGAAGATATACGGATTAAGGACAATTTTGTGCCATGTTGCACCACATGTTGCTATATCGTATATTTGTAAATATGTATCATAATAAATTCTTCTGGTAAGATAGTGATTAGAATAAAATACGTAAACATTTTTTTTATTTTACATTCATAGCTCAAGGTTCATATAGTGCATTCTTTATAAATTTAGAATTCACTTTAATATTCATTTAATTAACCAATTTCAAGTACGTGAGTATCTACACAAACATAAATAGATTTAAACTGAATATTGTTATATGTTTCAATTTATCTAACAAATCATTTACTACAGGCAATACTACAATTAATAACAAAAGTGGTACACGGTGTTACTTCACTTTTTCATGGCGGTTTTTTTGGATTTACCAAATCAATATAAACATACTTTTTTTATATCAGCATAGACGCACTACAAACAGAGAGCTACACTTAATATATCAAACCATAGGACTTATTGTCAAGTCCTGTACTTGGAAAGGAAACTCAGTAAAAATATTAACGTTTTTTTTTAAAATTATTTTCATCATATCAATTATTTTTCTAGATACTCTGTATATATTTCAAATACAAATTAACTAAGTGTTCACTTTTCAAACAACCTTATTAACAAAAAACCGAAATATTCTACATTAATTCAATGAATTATACACACACACACACACACACACACACACACACACACACACACACACATATATATATATATACTAGCATGGGTGCCCGGCGTTGCCCGGGTGTTTGGAGGTGTATGCTGAGCAAAAAAAAGGGGGTAATTTTTTAAACTTTGACCCCTATTATGACCCCTGAAAATTTATTGTTTTGGGCTCAAATCAAGTTATTAAGTTAGATTCATGTCCACGGAAGCTATATCTAAAATTTAAAGTGTGTAGACCCAAAATTGTCGGAGAAGTTTGGTAGAGTTCTCAAAGCTCAAATCGTTGAACTTTGACCCCTTAATCGCCAAATTTCTGGCTAAAAACCGATCACATAGATTTTTCCAAATCTCAGTACCCTGTATATCAAATTTCGAGTCTGTAGACTAAAAATTGACAGAGTTATTTCGTAGGGAAATGTACACAGACACACACACACACACACACACACACACACTTTAACTTTTATAGATATATAGATTTAAAATTTGAGTCTGACAGAATGACAAAATTATATTGCAAACCGATATATTAAACAAACGAACTTCAAAGAGACAAATGAACACATAAGTAAAAACAATTTGTATTAGAAAACATTTATTATTCCACGTCTTTTTTTTACAGACCTGACGACTGAGGTTCGCTCTTAATAAAAATTGTTTTTTATAGTCTTAATTTTGACTTCCTTTTTCATAAAAAACTAAAAAAAAAATCAAGAAAGAAAAGAAATTTAATTTTATTTTTTCATTAATTTCTTTCTGTGCAAAGCAATTCTTTCAAACTTACTCTGTTTCAAAAATGTTTTTATTTTATTCCCTTCCCCCTTCATTCATTTTCCTCCGCATCCTGGCAAGATTACTGTACACATAGATTCGAAAAAATAGTCAAAAACAAATATATAAATAAATGTTATCAAAGGCAAGATAAGTTACTTTTCTACCTAACTGGATATCTTTTTTGTGTTTTTATTCAATGTAATATATTTATTCATCTCGAAAAACATACAGTGTTTACCGATGTGTTGGAAAATTCAAGATGGCGTCTCACACCCTCTTTAACACCGTAAGTTTGGGAAAAGGTGTTATAAATAAAAAACTATACAAAATACTATTAAAAACCCGCCGAATATATGTCAACCTATGTCACGGTAACATATATTGAGCGAGTTTTTAACAGTATTTTAACAGGGCACATCGTAAAAACTGACCCATTAATTTTCCTGAAGTAAAAACTATATAGTTTTAAACTTTTAAAACTGTACATTATAAAAAGAAAACTGTTCGAGTGATTTTTTTTTTTTTTTACATGGGTGTCACCACTTATCAAGGCCCAGAGGCTACTCAAGGATAAGGGTTAATAGGTATACATTAGTCATTGTGATTTTAGCATAGTAAACAGTGGGAATTTTGTAACTTGGATTACTTGAAAAAGAAAACTGTTCGAATGATTGAAAATGAAAACAAAATAACAATGTAAATATATTGATAAGAAAAAAACAAAAACAAACGAAGTTTCCGTTTCAGGAACCCGAGTTTAATTTTATGTCGTAATCATTCAACTCGTTAGCGGTTTTATTCAGCGATTAGGGATAACCATACGACATATCTAATTACCAAAGCGATTTTTTTAAAATTTTTTTTTTTTATTAAAACTAAACCTGTTTAGTTTTAATGAACCAATTTTTGTAAAGCCAACACTTTAGTTATTTTGAGAGCGTGCAACTGCACCCGAAAGGTTGATTAGGAAACTCCAAATCCTTTTATGACTCGGAAAAAAAAGGGCTTTTTATCGGCTTAAATGATAAACTAATGTTAAATATTAGTATTTGCCATCGATTCTGAAATAAAATGAAATCCTGACATTGTGATCATTTTTGCAGGTGTTATGTGCCAAATATTGAAATAAGAATGTTTAAATTCAATTATTGTAATTTAAGTCTTTAATTTTAAAGTCGATTTTATTTATAAAATATCTTTTTAGAAATCAATCTCAAAAACAATCTGAACAATAAATCTCTTTTGTTATGGCTAAGTTTTTGTCAAGGGTAGAAATTATAATAGACAAGTATTCATCCATGATGACATTTTACCGATTTCCTGGTTTACAGGTATTCTTGCTAAATTTCTTCGAAAGAATTGACATAAACAATACTTCAACTAAATACGTATATTTCATGCAATAATGACTTTTATTTCTTCTGACTTTTCCTAAACTAAACATAAAACATCGGTTAGGGTTAGTTTAACATTCTGTAAAAGTACCTTCCGTTTTTTTTTTTTTTGTTTTTTTTTGTACTTCTGCAGAGAAGGTAAAAAACCGATAAAAACTGAATATATTTTTTGTGTTTTTATTCAATTTAACATGTTTATTCAGCTCGAAAAGAATACAGTGTTTACCGATGTGTTGGAAAATTCAAGATGGCGTCTCACACATTCTTTAACACCGTAAGTTTGGGAAAAGGTGTTATAAATAAAAAACTATACAAAATACTATTAAAAACCCGCCGAATATATGTCAACCTATGTCACGGTAACATATATTGAGCGAGTTTTTAACAGTATTTTAACCGGTTTTTTATTTATTACACCTTTTTCCAAACTTACCGTGTTAAAGAGAGAATCGGCCGCCATCTTGAATTTTCCAATACATCGGTAAACACTGTATGCTTTTCGAGCTGATTAAACATGTTAAATTGAATAAAAACACGAAAAATTTGCCTTTGATAACATTTATTTGTTATATATTTGTTTTTTGGCAACTTATTCGAATCTAATTTAAGACCACGAGTGAAATGAGAAAAAGAAGTCAGTGGGTTTGGTTGCCATAACAACGTGACGGTAGTGAACGTGTGTGTGTGCGTGTGTGCGCGTATTTCGTGTAGTTTAGTTTCGCATAATAGTTTCGTATTTTTTTAATTTGTAAATAACAAGTTATTAAAAAATTAAACCCTTCCAAGATGGACAATAAATAAAGCCATAATATTTTATGGTAAAGGTAAGAGCGTAGAAACGATTGTTTTTTAGGAGATGTGATTATTGGATTAACCAATCAGAAATCGTCTGTGGCACACACATCTCTGTTTTTATAGATATATAGAAGATATATATATATATATATATATATATATATATATATAAAGATGCACGTGTGTGTGTGCGTCTGTGTGTCTGGTCACGAATAGGCTCCTATATGGTTGACTATTTTAAAAAACTGATTACATATAATGATAGAAAATGTATCGAGGATGAGGAATGGGTATGCTTGATCTGGCAGAAGGGTGGTTCATACAGATCGTGCGGTCGGCGTTTGCGCCTGCCCCAAAGTATGGAAATAAAAAATGAAAAATAAAACGTTTACAAGGTTTTTTGATATAGATGTGCATAAGAATACTTTGATAAGTATGTTTCTACTTAAATAGGGATGGTATAATAAAATTCTGGGGAACTGCAAACTTTAACAAAGACTTTTCATATCTATCTGCGTAAGTATACTTTGATAATTATGTTTCAGTTTGAAGAAATATGGTATAATAAAATTATTGGTGGTTCGTTCGCGCCTGACCTCCATAGAATATAAATATGTCACAGAGTTTAACAAGTGTTTTTTTTTTAAATGGTCGAGGGTCAACAATAACACCTTTACTTTAATCTTAATTCAAGTTAGCTTTTATTTCTTTTTTTGTGTTGAATAATATCCTGTCGAATATATTCACCTCATAAATTTACGTTATTTTTAAAGTGAAAGCAAAGAAAAAAAAACTCGGAACTTTAGACAATTCTCGACACACATTTTGCATACCTCAGTTTTTTTCCTTCTCCACTTGTACGTGGCACTCTTTCAAAAATAGATAAATAGATAAATAATAAAAAATAAGAACGTTACTTGTTATCATGTCAAAAGAAGGAACACATCCTGCTCACGTGATTACGAAACTTTTTAAAAAATTACATAAGCTTTTTATTTTTATTTATATATCTGTTTAAGCATTTTTTGTCAGTGTACTAGAAGAAATCCAGTTGATTACAAGCCTTTATGCGTGTTCTTTGCATTACAATAGTACAACCCTGAATCCGACGGCGCAATACTACACCGTTCAACACTGTAAAACTGAAACGAAGCCGTTCTTATTGTAAAGGGCGCCATTTTCTTCTTATTCATATTGATATCGATTCTTTGCTTTAAAAAACTAAAGTAACTACGTGTTTATTTTTTTAATATCCTATTTTGCTGTTTTGGATTATTTTACTAAACTAAGTAAAGCTTCATTATTTTTCCAAACTGATTTTGCTTCTTTGTTTTTCGATATTTCGTCGATATTATTTATTAAGAGTGTTTTGAAGAAAAACCAATAAACGACTAACCGAAAAAAATAAATATACAATAAATAAATGTTACCATAATCGAGAAAAGTTCAGTTCATGTTTTTTTTGTTTTTAATAGTTTTTTTTATTGCTCTTTACTTCAAATGATTTCAGCGAACCGAAATTAAAACGAAATTTGAGGCGATAATTACTTAAATGATTTTTTATATAAACTACACATTCCATAATCGAATATTCCTAAAGCACAAGATAACGGAAAACATTAAAATATGTTGCTACATATTCCTTACGTTGACGGAACTTTCTTAAATTGTTTACACAGAATGCTCAGGTGCCCCTCCTTCAAACTGAATACGGGGCTCTCCATTTCAAAGTCGCTGCCATTTTGATTTTTTTTAAAAACCGGTTCGTGAATTAAAATGAAAAAATATTTACAAACTTCTTAAAAATACAAACCAATGAACTTTTCTACCATAAAAAGTAACTTTTATTTACTAGAGTAACATTTATGTCTTGTAGATTTATATATATATATATATATATATATATATATGTGTATATATATATATATATATATATATATATATACATACATATGTATATATAACATTTTCTCTTTGTAAGGAAACATAATTTTGTTGGTCAATTTTATGCTACGAATGGAAACACACATAAAAAATATATTTTCACGAACATTATCTTTACTTTCATCATATTTTGCTTGGGGTAAAATTTTTGAGTATCAAAACCTATCTCTTACAACCCCCTCCTTTTCATAACCTATCATACTTTCATCAACCGCAGTCTATTTTCTGTAGGCTGTTTTGAACCCACTCAACGACGGGTACTTCATTAGTACATATATATATATATATATATATATATATATATATATATAATTACGTACCTTTATATCAATATATCTATATATATATATATATATATATATATATATATATTTACCTTGACCAAACAACATGAAATTATTGAAAAGTTGTCACAATTAAAACAGAACGCCAGCGTTGTTTGTCAAAGAAATAAGACACGTGGAAAGATAGCTCATTATTCTTAAGTAACGAAGTATTTTTAATTATTCATGAAAACTAAACCATGCTCAAACCTATTCATTGTATTATATTATTTAATTTTACTTTGCTGTATTGTATTAGATAAATATTCTAATTCCTACAATATATGCTATAAAAACTAATCAGAGACACAAATGCATATATTTACAAAAAAAAAGCACTAATAAAAATGTTAAACGGGCTTATAAATGTTGTAACTGTTAAATAAGACGGTATTTCTACAACCAATATATGTAAAGCAACTATATGTAAATACTACACAGAATAGTTGTAAAGACACTATGATTACATACACGTAAGTAATATATCCTAAAGCAACCCTGACTATCAAATTATATTAAATAAGGAGATAACACAGATATACAACAGGCATGTATACTTTAATTCCTAACTTACATCTTTTTACATAAAAAGAGATAATGAATTATAATTTAATTAACATTAAATCGATTGAGAAATATCAAGTGTATAATTAAATATAAATATTTCTCAGGGGATTCAGATATTTGGACTAAGCGCTTAGATTATGATCGATAAGATTATGCAATTTTTAAGATATTAATAGTAGGTATGAAGTATCAAATAATTGTAGGTACAGAATATAATACACTTTGTGAGAACTAATATCACATAATAATGATATAAATAAGTAATATATATATATATATATATATTTACAAATGTGCATCTCGAATTGATCACGTATAATGATAACAAGCCATAGCAATATGCCACATAAGTGTTGCCTTTATTTTAAGGTAATAACATATTCTCATAACCTCTTTATCAAACAGTGTCAGCAATACCATTGGTTTAGAAAAAAGGTATAAATATGACATTTTGCTATTTTCATACATACAAGCAATCGTTAAATATGAATGTACATAATTTTTTTGATGTGTTGCCTCACAAATTTTCAGAATATGTTTTGTAACTTTCTTTTTTAAAATACAAATACATTTACTATACTACAGTTGGTGCGGGTTGATTATGCACCACATTACATTTTATACACCTTCTCAAACATATGTTGAAGTTTCAAAGATTTCTTTACTAAAGCATTATTTTTATACAGACTAACATGTACTTATTCATTACACCCTAAACATTTTGATAAAACCCTACAGATTTTGATTAAACGCACGTTTTTTTTTATAAGGAAATAATTTTTTGTACTATATAAAGTGTCGTGTCAGATTATGCAAATGGAAAACAATTACTTATTTTGTTGTTTCAAATGCTTTCCTTTGAAAAATACAGAATAAAAAAAACAGGCAAACACCAAATGAAGCAAAGAAAACAGAGGCAAGCTTATTCGCTTCATCTTACGAATCAAAGTAGCCTCCTCCATTTATATAGATTTTAAAAAGACACTTGTCTAGGAAGAAGTAAGTTTTTGGACTTCATCCGGCTTAATTGATCTACAGGCTTCCACTACCGCATTCCAAAGAGCATCCAAGGTGATGAATTGAGTCCTATCAGAATCAATTTTCTCCTTAGTGATGGCCCACATCGATTGGGTTTTAGTCGGGGCAGTCGGGAGATCAAACTATCAATTTGTCTTCTGTGAAACAATGATCCCTTAATGTTGTAGACCCGTGCTAGGGGTTACAAATGAAAGAAACCTCAAATAGTGTAACGTGTATAAAATATGATATGTATTTATCATAAAGAATACAGGAGCCACTAAAATTGTATGAGAGGGGCGTGTTCGTAGCATACGGTTAAACATGAATGTCTCTATGTCGTATCTGCACCCAGTGGTATTCATAGGACTAGTTGATTCCACTTAGTATTGAAATAGGGGTGATTTGTTGCCACAACACTTAACCAACTCTGTGGGTAAGGGAACTGGTGCGCAAGTGCATTGGCCTGTCATTACCATTGATTTTTTTCTTTAGAAAATTTGATTTTTAAACTAGGGAACGAAAAGGTCCGTAAGAAGCTGATAATAACACTTGGAATGAATTTCCCCCTGCTCCGGCACCCTTAATGTTCCAATAATCCCATTGCTTTTGATTCCTTCCGAGAACATTAATCCTCCACCGCGTTGTTGTCGGCCGATCCGAGATTCAACTGTGCTATCATTTATCACCCAACAAGACGACTATCCGTCTGGTCCATCCAGCGTCGCTTGGCATTCACCAGTGAAGACACCGTTCTTGAAATCCATCTTTTGATATTTTTCATCCCATTGAAAACGCTTTTCCATGTGATTCTTGCTCAATGGACGTTTTATTTTCGAGCTCTTCACTTTACCAGACTACTTAATGTGTCGCCCCTTGAAGTTTTCGACATTTTGGGGTGCCTGGCGCGCAAACAAGTGTTCCTGCCTGTGGAATGTGATGCTCTGACCATCTTCCTGGAATCTAGTGCTTATTCCTCTCATAGTTTTCTTAAATGCGCTCTTTCAGACACTTTCCTATTGGTCTTTCTATTGACCACATACGCTTGGATAGTTCGATTATCTTTACAATGTTTTTGTTTTTAATATTTCGTTGGAAGTTATTCCTTTTTTAAACAATGAAGTTATTTGAAGTCGATCGGAATTGATTAAACCTGTTTTTTCCCCTATTTTGCCACTCGTGCCTACTCAAGTCGGATGGCTTAACTCACCACTTTTGAGAAAAAGTCCATAAAGAAGATTATCAAACTGAATATTTTTAAGTATATCTCTGTATAGATAAGAAAATATCACAATCAAACTAGATACTTGAAAATTGTACCAGATTATCTGAAAAATAAAATTCTGGTAGCAAAGAAATTATTTGTATATCAGGCTGCACCCACTCTATGTGTAAATAATTTAAAGTTTTTGAAATATTTTAAACCCTAGTGTGACTTTTGCAAATTGCAAATTGCAAAAAAAAAAAAATACGCATCATACCAGAACAGTAAAATAGACGAGGAGAGAACATTCGAAGAAACTAAGACTCAAATACAGACGGTATACCTTGTAGAAAGATGAAGAGACCAAGAGAGAAAATTAGGAATTACGAAACGTAAATTCAAAAAGTAAAACAGGACATATTAATAGGCATCGAGCGGCTTATAAAAATATCAAGTGAGATTAAAAATAAAAGGAGGACCTAAGTAAGAAAAATCTATCGATACATAAAGAATTAGAGAAACCTCTCCAGAAAATAGAGATACTCATTTAAAAGTCAATATAATACGAGAAAATTATGAAACGGAGAGCTATAAAGACTCAGAGAGAAAGAAAGACTTAGGAAAAACAAAAAAAATAGGCTACAAAAATAAATAAACACTAAGAGAAAAGAGTATCATAGATTAACAGGAAAAGAGAAGAAAATAAACTTTAAAGAGAATGTATCAAAGATTTAAAATTAAATAAATATAGGCGGGAGAGATTTTGAAAGAATTTAAAAATTTCGAAAGTAAGGGAGAAATACTAAATTTTAAGAAAGAAACCTTGAACAAGAGTGACACAAAATATTCGTTGAATTACGTCGTTATTTTGTCATTTTATAGTTTCTATGTTTAAATATATATTTAGTTATTTATTATAAATTATTTTTAAGTGATAACAGAAAAAATATTCGCGCCTTTTTATGTTTCTTACATATGTTCTCCTCAACATTCAATCAGCGTTATGTTACTCTTATCACAACATTTCAGAAAGCTGCGTCCAATAAAGTACAGCAAAAATGGGGATCATATTTCTAATCGGCGGATGGAGCCTGCATCTCATCAAACAAACCTGTCACTATAATAAAAAACAAATCCTCAAAGCAAATAATATACTCTTTTATAACGACAGAAGTAACGCAAATAATAAAAAAAATCACATCGTAAACAGCTAAAAAAATAAATATAAAATAAGAATAAATTCTCAGTAGCAGCTGAGATTCTAAAGTCTGATAGGTCCAACGGTATTCGCCTTTCGCTCGACCTCTTGCCACACGACACCAACACGACTTGTCGAAATGACGGATTAAGGAAATACGAAAAGTGATATGTATACCATGATAGACGGGTGAGACATAAGAGGGAGGGTCCGACAGACAGACATAGAGACAGTCTGGCAAAAAGAAACGTGTAGGTAAACAAAAGGGATAAGAAATAAAGGAAATAATAGCGTCCGGGTGTTGAATTAATATTATTATTATTATCATTACCGTTCATTTTCGCTGGCAAATACTGACTGTTGAGAGATTGCCCTTTGGTTTCACGTTTCTTAAAAAAAGAAAACGTATATTTTGTGTTTAGCGCGTGTGCATTTTACTGTTCTCTTTTCTTTTTTTGTTTGTTTGTATGAAGGTGGGAATTAAAGGTTGCGTTAGTTACGTGCCAATATACAGCTCTCTACTTAGTCGTCGATTCTGGTACGTCATGATCACTTGCTAGGAGACATATTAGATTTCTAAAGGGAACGAAGAAAAAAAGCATCCATTTATTTTTATTTACAGAACGGGAATGAGGGCGTTACCAAATGATTTCGCGCATGCATAAAACGTTTTGGAATAAAAAAAAAGGTTTACACAGATTCACTATTCACCATGCAAAGCGATATCACACACGCAACCACCGATGTATATATATATATATATATATATATATATATATATATATATATATATATATATATATATATATATATGAGTAAACAGTTAATAAAACATGGTAAAACATTTTGAACTGAGTTAAAAACATATTTAATCTGAAAAGGAAACACTAGATAAGTAGATAGTCCTTAATCCGCGGAGTTTCGAAGAAATACTTTCCTTCTCATCAGAGGGTAGGCATTAGCAAAATGCGGGATCGGATTTTGCATGCAAAAGTATTTGATGAAACAACAAGTAAGTCAAAGATCTTACTTGATAACAAAAAAGTGAAGCAGACGGAATATGGTGGAGAAAAAGGTGATGACACGAGAATGGATAGTCTGTTCGAAGATAAATAATCCAGTGACGGTAAAATTCAAATGCATAACTTCAAGAAAGTTAATTGAATTTCCATTTGCAGAAGTAAAATCCAAGGAAATCCTGTAATAAGAAGATGGTCAAAAATAATCCAAAGGCAGAAATCCATGGAATAATTTACAAAAATGTGTACAAGGGGAAAAAAGAAAAACATCCAATAATATTAATAAAAGCAAGATAAGATATATTTTTCAATATACTGCCGTGACATACATATTTTATTTTATATATATATATATATATATATATATATATATACATATATATATATACACCCACATTTCTGTGAAAATATAATTTATTTCCTAATAATGTATACCAATCCTTCTCTAAGAAGCTCAATATAATTACAGAGAAATATAGTAAATGAATGACAAAAGTCTATATTTAAAGGTTCGTCATGTTTACCACCGTAGAATGTATTCCTTTAATTCAATTGAAATTCACAATTCTTGCCAGTATGTGTTTCGTTGCACAAAATCAATCAATTAATTATTATATCAATTAGTCAATTTATTTTCTTGTGATGGATTATTAGTTGCTATTCTTCTTATGAGTTACGGGCAAAATAGTTTCACTAATTGATATTGTAATTACGTGGTTGATTTTGTGCTACGAAACAGATAGTGTAAAATATTGTAAGTTACAACTGAATTAAAGAAATGCATTTTTAAAAGTGCCAACATCAGAAACTTGGAATACAGACTGTTTCTCATTTGTCACTGTTATATATATATATATATATAAATATATATATATATATATATATATATATATATATATATATATATATATATATATAGAGAGAGAGAGAGAGAGATAGACTTATATGTAATACACTGAAGGGATATATATTAAAAAATTTAATGGCTTAGAGCCCTTCGTAGAAAATTCCCATAACTCTGTTCTTAAATAAGGATACGAAAATTAGGCGATACATTAATATTTAAATGGGCTTTTCCGTAAACACAACCAAGCTAAATGTTTCTCGCATGCTTTTCCCGTTAGGGAGTCCCCCTTTTTTCTTTCTATTCAAAAATGCTACATTGAAAAGTGTTTTTACTCATAAAGTCTGAAGAAATGCTGGTTTCTGAAAATTTTCAAACGATATAATGTTGGAAATTGTCGAACTTGACATTGAAACAATTGTAACGTAAAATGAAATACACTTTTTGTTGCCATCAACTCCTTGTCTTGGAGTCTTAATTTTGCACGCAAAGTATATATATATATATATATATATATATATATATATATATATATATATATATATATATATATATATATATATATATATGTCTATAGTGCCGGCAAAAAAAAGTCCGCACTTGCATTTTTTTCAGGAACTGCAAATTTAAGCTAAATTTAAGTTAACTGTTTAAAACACCTCTATTTCATTTGATCCGCCTTTTATTCCGAAATTATTTTACCTGTTATATATTTGAGATTTAATTGAAATATTCTAGTGTTCACGTTAATTAAAAAAAAAAACTTCAAATTAAGGAGGCAAAAATAAAGACCACAACAAAAAATTCGCTTAAAACCAGCTTTCTCTATCGCCCCTAAATCAGTTTAAAATATCCACCAACAGGCAACAAAGCATCTCTAGTCGTAATTGTTGTTGTTCCAGGATATACAACGTAACATTTAATCTATATGCCGAGATTTTCGCTTAGTGATTGTCAGGAGCTCATTAATCTCCACCTATCTGATTTATGTAATCGAGAAATCTGCTGAAGATTGACATGCGATCAGAAAACAATAGGAAAGACTGCGCAAAGCGCCAAAACACCGTTCTAACAGTGCAGACAATACCATCCAGATATGCAGCCTAAGAAACAGATATGAAACGGCTCACCAAATCCAACAACAGTACAATCTTGTTAAAAATGCTCTTTCTACTGTTAAGAATAGATTAAAGGAATTTAATTGGCGAAGATATTTTGGGAGACACAAGCCAATGATTTCTATAAAAAAAACAGAAAGAGCCGTCCGAATCCGTCCGATTCAATGAAGACCATGACTCTTCATATTGGTCAAAAGTGCTTTTCAGCGACGGAAGCAAGTTCAATAGGCTAGGCAGTGATGGTAGGCAGTACGTCCGCACGAGGAAAGACAGATAATTTAATCCTAGGTGTTCAGTTTTAACGCTGAATGAATGTGGAAGTTCAATTTTGGTGTAGGGGCATTATTAATACTAATGGTTCAGGACTTATAGTTCCCTTGTAAGCTCGAACTAAATCGAGCAAGTACATTAAGATGTTGACTGGGCATTTTCCCACTACTTTGATCTGAATTTGGGTGATCATTACATACTCATGCGGGATAATGCTCCCATTCATATAGCTGGCAATCGCAGGAGATTTCTTAAAGAGCATGGTATACCGTATTTGGATTAGCTTGCGCAATTTCCAGACCTCAATCATATCGAAAACGTATGACATTACATCAAGAAACAGCAACGCAATGAAAAAAAAAATCAAATTAGGAAGCACTATGGACAACAGTTAAAGAAAAGAGGGATTCCCTTCCCCCGGAGTCTAATTCAAGCAATTCCAAAAAAAAATGCAGACTGTCAAATTGCAGAAGGGATATGCTACTAAATATTAAGTAGTTCACTGTGTTCCTGTTTTATTTGTGTTGCATTGATTTCCTAAAGTTAGATTTAAATAACAAGTTTCCATTGTGACAACTTTCTTTTTGCCTCCTCAATTTGAAGGCATTGTTTTTTAAATGAACAGGAAAACTATAGAAGAATAAAACGCCAATCAAATGAGGTATAGTTCGTTTAAACAGTTTAGCTTAAATTTGCAGTTTTTGAAAAATTACAGATGTGGGCTTTATTTTTGCCGCCTGTATATATATATATGTATACATATATATATATATATATATATATATATATATATATATATATATATACATATATATATATATATATATATATATAGTAAGTAAGTAATTTATAAAATATATATGGCGACTAAGCTACACTGAATATTCTGCGTTTCATCCACTGTAGGATTCGTCAGGCTTATGCGCGAATTTTGTGGTTGCTTCTTGTTTTTATATATGTTGAGAATTTCTAGTTAGCCAATCAGCTTTCTAGTATCCACCGCGCCCCCTCCTATCAGCCAATGGGCATGCATTTTATCGAACAAAGGATCTGTTTTAGAATTAGGTTAGTGGTTTAAGGTAGATCTTCTCCCTCTTTATTTATTTTTTATATATATGAATATATCTATGTGTACACACACACATGAACACACACACATATATATATACACACACACATATATATATATATATATATATATATATATATATATATATATATATATATATAAAGAGGTTTGCATATCCTGCACCCATAATTAACGTATCCTCCTTGAATAAAGAAATACATCTGCATGCATAAGTATATATTTTTATACTATAATTTTCTTATTTTACTGATACTACAGAATGTCTCACAAGAAGCTGATTCATTTTAAATCTGATTAACTTCCTCAATATTTTAGTTAGTCCTACCCGTTTTCATTTGTACATAGTTGAGCTTCTCCGTAATTTTATGAAATATTGAAAAATATCACATTCCTATTCTTCGGATTTTATTTACACAACTTAATCTAGGATATGTTTTCCATAAGGTCTAATTTTAGTTATTAACAATGATGTTACTCAAATGTTCAACAGTTTCATTTTCACTCCCTGTAGGGCATTGCCCAGCACATTACTTAATGTTTCCGGGATTATAGCATTAATTTCCTCCTCTATGTTGTTTTTAAGGGCATTTATTGTGGTTGGTTGTATTACATTGGGAGTAGGGAAATTTCTTGGGTGAAGTTTCCTCGAAATTCTCTTTGAGTTTCCTGATATTGACTCATTCAATATAAAATAGGACTTTACGATTAATATCCGATCCTCGGTAGTGTAACAATTTTTGATGACCTTGGAAGGGTTACTCTAGATTATCTGAAAAGATAAATGAAAAATATTTAATATTAAGAAAGTTATACATTTTTTGTACCATCAGCTTCTTTTGGGACATACTGTATACATAAAGTCCAAAACAATTTCTGAGTTCTGCATTCTCCTGATAACTGCCCTCTTAAAAAAATCGATCTTAATATTTGAGTTTTAGCACACCAATAAATAATTTCCCCTCGATTAGAGCTTCATTTGACTTATCTTGTTCTAATAAGGAATAAACCCCCTTTCTTCTAAAAAAAAGTCCCAGCTATATATATTCTATATATCGAAACTAATAACAAGCATGTAATAAATTTATAATTGACATAAAATGGAAAGCCTATCACAATGGTGTAGTCCTTACTTTAAAGCAAGTCCAAATTATTACTCCCTCGTATGTCCTGCACCTCTAAGTTACCATACGCCGTCCCTCTTCCGCTGAATAGTATGTCGCAACTAAAAAGGCCGGAAAAGTTGGCTGCCCAACGTTACGGTTTGAAATCAACATATTTTCCATAAGGCCAATGAGCAACTCGAGAAATTTGAAAGTAACTTGATCCACCTAATAACAAAAGTAAAATACAAGAACACTCTCAAGCACCCTAACCCTATTTAAAAAAAAAATGAATTTGCACGTCAGGTTAAACTAAGGCAGCACGCTTTATCCATGCTCATTAAAACTCAAAATTATTAAAAACTTAATTACGAAACTTAGCAGGATTGGATATACAATGAACTAAACAAATCCTATATCGTAGTATACCTTAATTTAGTACACCCCATTAATGACCAAGAATGAGTTTGCTAACCATACTACATTTAAATAATCACACAGAAATTCTAAGTCCAAATACTCGAAGAATTCCTTTAAAATTCCTAACACAAAATTCAGAAGTAACTCATTTCTTAGTCATATTTGTCCTTCCAAATCAGATTTCGGCAAAACAAATGAAAAAATATCAAAGACAGAATCATTCCACTATAAAAAAATAAAAAATCTTCTCCCTCTAAAAAACTGCAGACAATGTTATAGATTGGTTCCTTAATCTAAAAACAAATCAAGGTAAAGCTTAATAAATTTTACATAGATAATTATTACCAACCTTTCTCCCCCATCCTGTCAAACAATGCATTCATCCTAACAAAAAAAACAAAACAAAAAAAAACGCAATTAAATCTCTTCGAATTAATAATTATAATAATATTACTAACCAGTAAAACGAGTACTATAATTTGGTAAAAGCTTTGGATAAGAAAAGGCACCTTAAATTTCTTTGATCTAGTAATGTGTGTTCAGGCTCTTCACAGGAAATTGATTTAGTTAGTAAATATAGGTGTCAGAATAGCAATATACAAGGGCACCTATGTAGCAGGACACTGTATTATTGACTAGAGCAAGATCAAGAGAATATAATAGATCCATTATTAAATTAATTTCTTTGGTAGCTTTGGCCTAAAAAATAGAAAATGAGAGAAAGTACCTCAAAATTCCTAAACACATCCCTAAACTTTTATTAAGGGTCATATTGCTCTAACCATGAGCGGGATATATATACATAATCTATCCATAAATTCTCCAACCTTGTTGGTTCCCCCTCTAGAATTTTACTTTTCCCTACAAAAAGTCCCCTATTTCCTCATACAAATTTAACATTGTATCCTTATAAATTTGGCCAATTCTATCATGATCTATTTTAATGACAGAAGAGAATGTCACGGTTACTTACCAAGGCTTATAATCCTAATATAAGCGACCACACCGAGACTTCCCCAAACTAACCGCCTCCCTGAACCGGCCAAAAGGCTTAGATCAATCACTTATTATCTGTGGCTTTTAGCACATATATTTTCCCCTACTCCTCTCTCTTTGCTTTGTTCCTAGTCTCTACTCATCTACGGATATTTTATATTTCTGTGTTTTTAAAAACTACTTAAATCTCTTTTACTTCAGTTCCGAATGGTGCCACAATTAGTTTCCCAACATTTTGTTATATACAACCAAGAATTATTCCTTGAAGTAATTATATCATTATTTTTGTTTTTGATACAGACATTGAACTCAAAAATACTTATATCATTCACCTTTGACAATGCATTTTTTTTTTACTTCGGACGTGAGAAATTTGGAATCACACACCACATCTTTAATTTAATTGCTTATTAAAACCATTTTTACCAAAATTCTGCTTTCAGCTGTAATAATCTAAAAAAAATCAAAACAAACCTCTATCACCAACCGCCACAAGTAACCCTGAACCATCATTTAAGCTGTACAAAGACAGTAATTCTCACAGCGTAGGTTCTACACACACACACACACACACACACACACACACACACACACACACATATATATATATATATATATATATATATATATATATATATATATATATAGTAAATTATAAAATATATTTGGCGATTAAGCTAGACTGAATATTCCGCGTCTCATCCACTGTAGGGTTATTCAGGCTTATATATATATATATATATATATATATATATATATATATATATATATATATATATATATATATAAAATGGAAATAAAATATTACTCCAAACGATAGGTATCCCAATGGGATTGGATCCGGCACCATTTTGGGCAAATTTGTATTTACATAGACTCGAGTATATATATATATATGTCATCATTATTAAAAAAAGATATATCTAAAACATATAACTTTCATGGGTGTAGGAGATTTATAGATGACCTTATATGCATAAACGATAATGATGAATTCGAAAAAAATAAACATCTTATATATCCAAACGAACAAAAAATGAATTGTGAACAACAGGCTACATTTCTGGATTTAGATATAAAAATTAAGGATGGGAGTTTTCTTTATAAAATATTTGATAAAAGAAACGCATTCCCCTTTAAAATAGTACGTATGCCCCATAAGGATAGCACCTGCCCTGTTTTTGTGTTTTATGGAACCATTATGTCAGAGTTTTTGAGAATAGCTCGTGTTACTCTAAAATTAACAGATTTTATACAACCAGTTTCTAGCTTAGTAATAAGGATGATAAAACAAGGTGGATATAAAAATAAAATATTTAACCAGTTAAATAAAGCATTTGTTCGTTATCCTGATGCTTTTGAATCGTTTAAGATAAACCAGCCTATATTAATAAAGGAAATCCAAAACTATATTAGCAATGTATAAATATATCTATAATTACATATAATAAATGTATATATATATATATATATATATATATATTAAAAAAAATGTATATATGTAAAAATAAAATATTTTTAACCCTTATATATCTAATTTTAAATAAATAAGAATGTAAATATACAAAACTACTAACTATAGTGGGGGTGATAAGTAGTTAAATGGATTAATCCAAATCTTATAAATACAAGACTGATAAATTAAAAAATGTATCCATTTTAAATGTGGAAATTGATGAATCGCACAAGTAAGAAATTCATTTTTATACTATGAAAAGGTTAGTAATTGCAATTAAGAATAGGCAATTGGATCAAAATTTTTGTAACTTGTCTTCCTCCTAAGATTAAGGGTGGTGGTGTTTGATCAACACTGCTGGGGAGCCATGATGTAATACACTGTTTTGTTTTTAAATCCCCGAAACAGTGTTTCATGGTAAACAACTGATGATCCCTTGAAAAATAAAAAAAATTGGTATTATAGTAAATTTGAGAGTTGATGCAGTGATTGCAGGTGATTAAATGACTTAGGGACTAGATGTTTTTTTTTTAACGAATGATAAAAAATAATTTTTTGTATAGTTTCAAATGTTAAAAACTTCAAAGACTATATATTTATATATATATATATATATATATATATATATATATATCGGCACTATATATGCTCAACAAGAATCTAAAACACTGAAAATCATCTTAACTCCTTATATACACTTAAAAAGAAATTCTTACGGGATGCATTCATAAATATCGGTTTAGGTTCGACACATTTAAGTCACCATAAATAATACAATGTTCTTATTACTAATCTATTTTAAAATTTATAATTTATAACTTAATAACTATTATTATAATTATTATTATTATTATTATTACTATTATTATTATCTTAATTGATATTTTATCATTATTTTCCATTTTATTTTATTATCTATTTCACTTTGAATTCATATCTTATTTTTTTATGAATATTAGTTATCTAAATATTATAGTTACTATTAAAATAATATTATTATTTAATAACTACCAAAAAGATTCATGGTATTACTCTTATTATTTTTATTAATATTACTATCTTTAAAACATTATATAAAAATTAACTAATTCATAAGTAATTAGTGGTTATCTTACTTTGAACAATAAAAGTTTTCTTTTTTCTATTTGTGTATCAATTATAAAAAATGGAAGTTATCTCCCTTTATAATTGAATTATTTAAGATAAATTCAAATAAAGAGTTTCCAACGATTTTAAACTTTTAATATTATTATATTAGTGTTTGCTTTTAAGTTTGTACATATCAACATTTTCAACCATTCATAAACTACATTTAACATCCCAATGAATCCATTGACGATGATACTTACGGGGTTTAAAGGCGGACGAGTAAAAGGTATATATATATGCTCCTCACCTTGAGTTGAGCATATTGAGAAGTGAAACACGAATTACCATTAGCATATAAGCGACGCTCTTTGTGTAAACAAATCGAGCGGAGGTATTTCGAACGATATCAAAACATCGTTAAACTCACTACTCGTTCAAGCAGCCGCCAATAGCGTAATGGTTAGGAGCCTTGACTGCCGTACAAACGGTCGGGTTTCAATCCTGGCTTGAGGTAGTTGCCTGTCTAGCCGCACTGATGAGCTGTGAAACAGCGAAACAGTACTGTATGTGGATGACTATAGTGCTCCTCACCTTGAGTTGAGCATATTGAGAAGTGAAACACGAATTACCATTAGCATATAAGCGACGCTCTTTGTGTAAACAAATCGAGCGGAGGTATTTCGAACGATATCAAAACATCGTTAAACTCACTACTCGTTCAAGCAGCCGCCAATAGCGTAATGGTTAGGAGCCTTGACTGCCGTACAAACGGTCGGGTTTCAATCCTGGCTTGAGGTAGTTGCCTGTCTAGCCGCACTGATGAGCTGTGAAACAGCGAAACAGTACTGTATGTGGATGACTATAGTGCTCCTCACCTTGAGTTGAGCATATTGAGAAGTGAAACACGAATTACCATTAGCATATAAGCGACGCTCTTTGTGTAAACAAATCGAGCGGAGGTATTTCGAACGATATCAAAACATCGTTAAACTCACTACTCGTTCAAGCAGCCGCCAATAGCGTAATGGTTAGGAGCCTTGACTGCCGTACCAACGGTCGGGTTTCAATCCTGGCTTGAGGTAGTTGCCTGTCTAGCCGCACTGATGAGATGTGAAACAGCGAAACAGTACTGTATGTGGATGACTATATATATATATATATATATATATATATATATATACAATAATAACGATAATCTTAATCTTAATCTTACTTTTCCACCCGATTTTATTTTACTTTGTTATCAACATCAAAATAAGTAACTGATTTTCCTTATATTTTAAATATTTCCCAGCTATATCTGCCTAACTTTAAAAATGCTTTAAACCCCACCTATTCTCTTTGCTGATGAGGATACTTTGTTTCATAAACTCACATGATAAAATTACTCTCCAAGACTTATTTTGTGTCTCAATAAAAACATTGTTTCCGAAACGATCGTACAATTAATTTATGTTTGTTCTTTCTTGGTAAACCGATTTTTAATTTTGATTATAAATTATCAATCATTTTAGTCTATATATATTCAGGGTGACCCCAAAAAGCAAAAGCTTAAGGGAAGCCATCTAGAACATATGCTGAAGAACGGAGAAAAAAGGCCAAATACTCTAGTGTTTTTATGTGATGTTTTGAATATGATAAACTAGTAATGATCAAAGTTTCATTACATTCGGACAAATCACTAAGAAACAGAGCCTAATTAGATTCAGGGCCCGTTTTTGGGGGGGTCACTCTGTATATATATATATATATATATATATATATATATATATATATATATTGAAACGTGTAATGTATGTGTATGCTTTCACTTCCGGTTCTGAACAAATGAGAACGATCAGCTGAAGAAAGCTTTATATGGGGACCTAAAATCTGGTTTGAAAGCGACGGTTCCTATGACTGATCTTATCTTAACTTTGTGAAAATAAAAATATAAATATAAGCCTCATATTTTGAATGTTTCTTATAACAGCGCAGTCCGCTAAAAGAATATTGCTTTAAGCAATTTCTTTAAAATTGTTCTTTGATAAACTAAAAATAACAATAATATTGATAATATATCTAATTTAATTTATTCAGAATTATTATTTCCGACGTCGACTTTTTACAAACGAGTAAGTTCCCCCTGGAAACATAGAAGCATTACTAACTGTTAAAACAAACGCTTCACAAAATAAAATAATTTGGTAATCTCAATAAGTTTCTAGCGTGAATGGATAATTCTATGTATACAGAAAATGTTTCCCTTTTTCTAATCAAGATATTCAAACAAACAAAAACATCCTTACGAATAATCTGAAAAGATTTTATTTGTTTGCCTTGATTAACCTTAAACTCGTCATACAGAATTGTGGAACTTTCCGGCAATTCAAATTTTAGCCACATTAAAAAAAAGACCCCCCAAGACAAAAGTCGTTTATTTACTAAAAAGCAAGCTACTTAAAAAAGTGACTATACAAAAAAAAAAAAAGAAAAAAAAAGTCTTGCACGTATTCATATTTATAAGCGTATTTTCCAATGTGACAGAATTGTAAGTCATCACAGTCCAGTGGATAATATAGCTCGCAAAATACCTTCTCCTGATATTCGCATTTAATATTCAAGGGTGTCTACGGTGCTAATTTTTAATTATTTATTTATGTTTGCGGTCGCTCGGACACTCGCTGTTCTTTTTGTTTTGTTTTTATTATTTTGCTCCACACACTTTTCCTGGATCTGTAGGAGTGAGGAGATCATATCCACTATGCCTCTGTTTGCACGGAATCCACATTGAGCCTAAGGTAGCAAGTGTTCAGCGTGCGCTGTAAGCCTCTTCAGGAGAACACAAGCAAACACTTTCCCAGGGACTGAGAGCAGTGATATACCCCTGTAGTTACCGCACAACCTGCGATCCTATTTTTTGAATATGGTCACTAGCTGTGCGTCTTCCCAATCTTGAGGGACACTAACAGTGGTCCAGGCACTCTGTATGATTGTGCAGAGTGGTAAGCAGTTTTTAGTCCTCCTCGCTTGAGGATCTCAGGGTATATGCCGTCAGACCCAGCTGATTTGCGATTCTGTAACATCAGCACTGCTTTGCAGATTTCATCTGAGTCAGGGCATCTGCCCATCCAGTGCTGTGTCGGGAATTGCTCAGGTTGATTATTGCTCGTTCGACAATGTCTGGCGTCTCGTTTAGCAATGTTTTGAAATGCTCAGTCCATCGTTTTAGAAGCTCGCATTTGTCAGTGAAAAGAGTGGAGGTGTCGCTTTCAAGTAGTTGATCGGGATGACTCACATTTGGGCCCCAGACTGTTTCATGCTCCCATAGAAACCCTTCATGTCATTGATGTCAGCCAGAATCTCTAGTTCAGCAGCCTTAGCTATCCACCAACTGTTCTTATGTTCTCTATATTTGCTCTGGGGCTTGCTGTTTGCCTTAGCGTACTTTGCTTTGGTGGATCTAGTGTTGCTGAACAACATTGCACTTCTTGCAGCGTTACACTGGTTGATGCGTTGCTTGATTTCTTCGCAGTTTTCATCGAAGCAGTCCCTATGGCGTTTCCCGACCAGCCAAAGGCACTCTTTGTATGTTTCACATACAGTTTCTTTGAAGGACAGCCAATCTGAGTTTACAGATCCGGTTAGTTCAGAAAGTCTCTCATTGAGAACACTCACCAGCTCTTCTCTTTCATTTTGACGTTTCAAGCCGTTGACAGCCAGCTTCTTAGGTTGGTGTATTTATCTTTATTTTGCGTCTTTTTGAATCTCGCTTGTGTCCGGATCATAATATGGTTAGTGTTGCAATTTGCTCCCCTCATTGCTCCCGTGTCCAGGATATCTATGAGGTCACGTTGACGAGTGATGACGAAGTCAATGAGGTGACAATGTTTACTTCTAGCGTGCATCCAGGAGTTCCTGTGAACTGGTTTGTATTTAAAGAAGGTGTTGGTGATGCAAAGCTGATGTTCAGTGCAAATTGAAATAATCCTGTCCTACCCTGGCGTTAAAGTCTCCCATGAGTATGATCTTATCCAGTTTTGGTACGGATGCAAGTGTACTGTCTAACTGATGGTAGAATAGATCAATAGTTTCCTGAGAGTTTGTTATAGTCGGAGCATATATAGCTATCAGGGTACACCAACGGTCTCCTGATAAAGGTAGCCTGAGTGTCATCAGCCTCTCATTTACCGTATGGGGCATTTCTCTCAGTTTCGTCATTAACTCGTTTTTCATCGCTAGTCCGACACTGGACTCGCTTCTCTCACTAGAGGCCTTGCCATCCCAGTAAATGGTGTAGTCAGACTCTCTAATGGAAGCGCTCTCTTTGAACTTGACTTCACTCAGGGCAGCAATATCGATGTCATATTTTTCTAATTCGCACGATATAATCGCACTTCTTTCTGGTCTTGCTGAATCAGACCTATCATATCATATGCTACTGGTACCATGTAACCTAGTACTACCTGTCGCATGGTCGGGTTACGGGCTACTAAACCGGTCCCCCCATCCTGTCTGGTGAGGAGGGTGGTTAGTCTCCCAGAAGGATTAAAAACAAAACGTTTCAATGGGCGTACGAACCCTCCTTTTGGGGGTGGGCAACGGCCAACTAGCATCATCCATATATATGTGCGTGTGTGTGGGTGTGCGTGTGTGCGTATGTGTGGGCCTAGAAGCACCGGTCGCCTGGGTTGTGGGATTGTTTATAACTAAATGTTTATAATAGGAAGTTTCCATGGATCTATGGATGTATATGTTATTGGGCGGGTGTTTGTAAATATACATGTGAATCTATGCATCTATGCGGGTTCATGGAGGCTTTTAAGATGTGTATATGTGTCTGTGTATATATTTGTACATAGGCGTATGCTGGTTGGTGCATGGATAGAGATATGCTTTTCTGTGTGTTTATGAATATAGGTGCTTGCGGGTATTCGCATATACATATGCGTGTGTGTATATACGTGTGTGAGTGTAGGCACGGTCGGTTCCATAACGAGATCCAGTGCATATCTGTCATCCACCAACATTGCGGAACCGATCACCCAAAGGCTTGACAGATGCACGGAAGTGTAGCTGTCAGTCTGTGCTGGCCTCCAGGCGGACGCCACTGGAAACTGAACTTCCGGCTAACAGTGCTGGGATCTATGGGAAGCTCAACTCAGAGAGAAAAACCAGAAACTGTGACGCTCTGTTAAGGCAGTTTGAGAAAGTTGATAACACTCATTCTGGCTAGTCACTGCGACCAATGAATTGCGGACTCGTCTTTGGCAATCCTTGCCGGTCTGGCCTACTCCATTGAAGGAGAGGGGTGAAATTGCAATTGGCAAAACCCATTTATCCTTAAACTACGTTGTCAGCAAATTACTTACGAACCATGAAACGAAAACAGAAAAAGAACTCATTCTGGCAGGGCGTCTGGCAGGATAATAAGGCCCACAATTCACCCAACTTCAAGTTTGCATCGTGTTATAGATATACTCTAGCATGAATACCCGTCGTTGCCCGGGTCGAAATTAAGTTCTGTTTGGAACACACTTACTATACTAATGATATTATTCATTTTCATCGGTGGCAACGTCGATACTCCGACAATAATTTTAAAAATAAAGAAACAGATAAAAATATGCAAATGTAATCACCCTTAAAAAAGAAGTACGTGATAACGACTCCAGTAGATATTTCGGTTGGACGGATTACAAAGAGAAGAAACTATTTTCCTAATATTGAGCACTTGTGATGCCCGTGCGCTTGACACCCACTCCTAAAATAATAAATAATAACAATCCTCTTCTCACTCTACCGGTCAGTGGTGCTTCGGCATGTCTTTAGAAATTGTGATAAGGGTTTTTTTTATACGATATAGGCCGGAGCAGACCTTTCCGATGTCAATGAATACAAATCCGTAAATAGAACAACAAAGATATTCGTAGGGGAGCTCATACTTGCTGATGACACCGCATTTGTAGCGCATAGTCATGATGATGCGCAGAACATAATAACTCGCTTCGCAGGATCAGCCAAGGCCTTTGGATTGACGATTAATATCAAGAAAACCGTAATGATTTACAAAAAATCCCCTAGATCACCAGCAACAAGCCAGACAATAAAGATTCAAGACCAGGAGATTTACAATGTCAGCAAATTCAAATACCTAGGGACCGCGGTCATGAACAACAAGAAAATGGACGAGGAGGTTTCTACAAGAATGACTAACTTCTCCATATCCTATGGAAAACTCAAACAGAATGTCTGGCAAAATAAAGACCTGCCTTTCAGAACTAAATGCTTGGTGTAACGCGCTATCGTACTCTCATCACTCTTATACGGTGCAGAAACTTGGTCAGTGTACAAACTGTAAGCCTGCAAGCTCAACACCTATATGATGAGACACCTCCGGCAGATGTTAAATGTCAAGTGGTATTGACTTTGTCAGCAACAGGGAGATCCTATCACAAGCCAACCTTCCAAGAATGTATGACCTGCTCATCCGGAAAAACCTGAGATGGGCCGGGCACGTAAACAGAATGGAGAACTCCCGACTACCAAAACAGATACTGTTTTCACAACTGGAGGCATAGGAAGACTTAAGCTCAGATTTCGTGACACCGTTAAACGAAATCTAAAGGACAGGTTCATCCGTACTAGAAGCTGGCAGACCCTTAGTCGCGACCGTGACAAGTGGAGAATGATGATTCACAAGAAGTCGTCTTCGGACACGAAGGACAGCACATGATATATATATATATATATATATATATATATATATATATATATATATATATATATATATATATACACACCTTGTATATCGCTTTACTGCAGGTTAGTATTTCTTTTAATTTTGAAATTGTTAGGAAACCCAAAGATGTAAAATTTGGTACATTGGAAGGGCATAACAAGGTGCCCTATTGCCTAGACTTGTGGAATTTTAACAAATATTTTGTAAATTTCTAGGAGGAGTATTAGGTTTTAGGCCGTTTTATTTTTAAAAACCTTCAACCTTTTCACGTACAATATTACATATATATTTTTCCATTCAACATTTCTAAACTGTAATAATTTATGTCTATTTGCAATGAATATATTTAAACGATCTAGAGAATTATTTACTTCCTTCACACATTTATTGTGATTTAGGAATTTAGGCTCTCTATAGTTTGAACCTTTAATCAGTAGTTTTGTTAATTTAGAACTTTTTTTACTATCCTTAGGCTTCCTATTATTATATGCTTAAGTTATTATTGCAAAAAGAGACGTGTTGCATTCACATTCTAGAATATTATTATTATTATTATTATTATTATTATTATTATTATTATTATTATTATTATTATTATTACCTCATCAGGAATAATCACAATCCATCATAAAAAATGTATTTGCAGAACTTCTGGTGTTCCGTGAAATCTGAGTGACAAGTCTTCCCAGACTCCCAGTACTTTCCACCTTTTTCGATAACTTTTGCAAAAGAATTTGCGTAATCGCAACAGCCGCTTTAAATTGGTTTCTCGTTTGTCTTGGCCAGTGGTCTGCACTGGGATTTGGGTAGCAATAACCTCTCCAGAGTTCCAGCCATCCTTGCACTTAACTAGCGGAGGCTTTGCTAGTGTTTTCTCTCCTCGGTTTGTCTATCTTACTTTACCCTCATTATTTGGTATGGTGCTTATTCAAGGTGACAGAAAACAGAGAAGGACGGTATATTACAATTATGTATTTTCAGTTTTTATGATTTCATGCGATGTTCCTTTGCATTACGCATCTGTAACCGTTTCTGTCTCCAGTTTGTGCGTAGTTTATGTTATGTGTTAGTCTCAACAGTCAAGGGTTTCACCTAATTCAGGATAGGACAGAGAAACTTGCTTTTTGGTTCAATTGACATTCCAATTAAGGAAGTGGCTCCGCCCCACTTTTAATTTCTGCAGTTTTCATAATTGAACTTCGTTGCATTTTCTCGGCGTCCTTCTGATTATAATTTTTCCCATTGTTTTTTCAAAGTTTTCGGTATCGTTCCTAGTGCTCCTACTATTCATGCTGCTTCATTTTTTCATTGTCTACATCACTTTGAGCGCTCTGACCAGTTCCGGGTATTTTGTCCGTTTCTCAATCCCTTTGAGCTTCATTCTGTGGTATGTTAAAACGGCAAAATCTAAAATCTGGCAAGATTTTTCCTTCTTGTTATTATGACATCCGGTCTTTTTCTTGAATGGGTTTATCCATTTGTATATGCATTACCCATAGAATTTGGGGACTTCTTTTTGTCCATTACTGCTGCCGATTAGTGTCTGTACCATTTGTCTGTGTTCAAGATGCATTTTTTGTTTTGCATAATTGCCTTTGATTTGTCTCTATGTCCGTAGAGTTTGCATTTAGTGTTTTCTTGTGTCTTGTCGATCCATTCTTTGATGTAGTTGGTTCTATGTCATAAGCTTATGCAGCAATTATTTGTGATTCAGGTTCCCTGTTAAGATTTTATTTTGATAGCCAATTTCAGGTTTTTTTGTAAGTCTCTTCTTTAGCCATCCTTATAAATCGTCTATGTAACTTTTGCTCTCTCTATTTTTCTTTTCTTGCCTTATTCTTCGTCTCTTTTTCTATCTTGTTTGTTGCTAATCGTAGCTCTTGCTGCAGTAAATATTCTTTCGATGTTCTGAATTTTGTATGTTTTAAATATATTTTTTGTTGTTTACAGTCTTCTATATAGACACCCCTTTTCCTCCGTCTTTTCTTTTTCACATGTAGTCGTTCAGTATCATCTATCAAGTAAACTGCATTGCGCATCGCCATGAGTTTTATGGTGAGATGTTCAGTTCTTTTTAGCTCCAGTTATAAAACAGCACAGCGTATCTTATTAGTGACACTGTTCACGTGTTTATTCCATGGAGTAAGGCTTCTACTATATAGTTTCTTATCGAGGAATTTTCTTGTTACTCTAAAGTAGTTCTTTCCTATTTTCACTTTGATTCCTGTAGCTATGATGATGTCTGCTTCATGCACTTCCAAATATTTTAGCTAACATGTTAACATAGTGCATTCATTTTTGTTTACTTCAGTAGTATTATACTTTCTGTTACTCTCCTTTTTCATAGTCAGCAGTGCGCATTTTTCCATACCAAATTCCATTCCAATATGATGGCTAAAGATTCTGTCGTATTTATTAGTGTTACTCTTGGTGTAACAGAACTTTTGTAGGAACTTTTGAAACCCCTAACACGAAACTGCGAATTAAATATAAAAATCTCGTAATTTCTCATTTAAAAGTGAGTTGTTTGTTTTCTTTATGGATTATACTTCCATAATAAACTATTAAAGTTGTATAAAACGTAATAAAAATATTACTTTTTGGATTAAAAAAAAGTAATGAAAGTAATTGAAGTTTACGAGTTTAGTATTTTTCAATTTTTAAACCTTACACGTCTATCAAAATGTTTCTATTGATTCTATTTTTACGATATTTCCAGGTCAATGTGAAATTTTATGCTCTTTTCAAGAAACCGAATATAATATTTGAGACCAATTTTTTTTTTAATTAACGCCCCCACCCATTTTGAAATATCTATTAAAAAGTAAATAATTAATTTACTCACCAAAGAATTATATATCACAAATTGAAGATAAAAGATCAATAAATAATATATTTAAATTTAAAACAAAAAAAAATGTTCTTTAGAAACTTACCTGTAAAATCCGATTTTTAAAACCTTTTTTTAAACCACGTTATTTGTTAGTTTTTTGTTGTTTTAATGAAACCTTGGCCCCGGCTCTTTTGATTGAAAAAGATAGGGTTCGAATTACATTTTTAGAGTAGTTATACGCTTGGAAAGGCAGAAGGATCGAGTTATTCAATATTTTTCATAAAGTTTCTGACACACCTAGTATTACTCGTTCTGTCTTTGTTTTTATAAACAGTTTCAAGTCATCAATGCACACTAAGTGGGCCATTCTTTCTTCTGTCTCAGTGCACTTGTATGCCACTTGGCATTTTCTTCATTAGATTGTTCGGAACCTCTTAGCTATAATGGACACTAATGGTGACAGAGAATCATCTTGGAATATCCCTCTATGTATTTTGATTTCAGTTACGTGGTGTCCATTAGATGTCACTTCAAGTCTTTATATTTTCATTGCAGCTTCTATCATATTGGTTATATTATATAGTCATTTATACATTCTCCCACATTCTATGATCCATGATTGCGGAGTTCTATCATCAAACGCTATTTACATCCTATCCATGTCATAGATGTTCTTTTCCCAACTTTTGACATCCTTCAGAAGTATTTGGTCTCTGTATAATATATTACGTTCTTCTTTTTCCTATTTAGCATCTTTTTTGTCACCCTAGAAGTTAGTAAAATGGCTTATTAATTTGCTCTTTCAGTTGTGCAGTAAGTATTTTCCACAGTAAATATTTGTAGGTGAACAGATTGTAGGCCTGTAGTTACTTAGGATGTCTCTTTATCTGTGTTTGTTTTTGCACCAGTGGGATTTTACCTTTGGTCATCTATTATGGTATTTGTAGATGTATCTTTTCATTTTCTGAACCAGCCTTTCATGTAGTGTTGTGAATTTCATAAACAAATAGGCATGTATTGGCCATTTACCGTTGGGTTATATTGAGGGTTCCTTTGCTGATTTTATTCTCTGCACCTTCTTTGATTTGTCGTGACTCTTCCTCCGTTACTTACAACCATTCAGCTTTTCTATTAGTCCTTTCATTCTTCTCATATATGTCCCCAGTAGTGTTCCATTTACGTCGGGTCCAGTTGTTTTGTTTTTGTTGTTTCTCCATTTCATTATTGATAGAATCAGCTTCCATGGTTTACAAGGATCCTGTTTTTATTGCACTGTTCAGATGTATCGGTATCGTCAATATCCTGTCTCATTTGCTTCTATATTATAATTCACTCCTTCCTCTTTCTTGTTGAACTTCTCCTCACTGGCCACATTTCTGCGTATTAATCCTTTTCTATTTGTTTTCATTTTCTTTATCGCTTTGACATCTTTCTCTGATTTAATCATCTGGGTTTCCAGCCTCAATTTCCATCCAGATTTTCTTGGTATTTTTTCTTCTTCATATTTTTTCTTTAAACTTCATACTTACTGTCTTGACTCCTGCAAAGATTAAATTATTTAAGTCTTTAATTGTTTCTGTTGCGATGTGGGAGAGGTTTGTTCACTTTCTCTGTTTTAGTTTTTAGTTTTTTCAACTCTGGCTTTATTAATAATGAAAGCTTTGTTCTTTCCTCGTCCATAAGTTTCCTAGTGTTTTCTACTCAGCTAATTGATTTTTGTTATGTTATTTCAAAGGTCTCGGTCTCCATGTTTTTGTATCCAAGACTCACACTTCTTCAGCCTCTGTAGTTGCTATGTATGCGGTTTCCCCGAGAGGCGTTTCTTTCTCTGCTCCGTCATTAGTCTATAGGTGTATTTCATGCAGTTCTAAATTTGAATGACAGCCTCTATTGAGGATAAGTTTCGATCATTCTGCATTTTTTTGTTCTGATGTATGGTAGTCACTGGACTTGTCCCATAAGTTTTTCATGCGTTTGCGATATCGTATGTATTATTAATAGTATATATTCCTACCATACTTTGTAATAAAAACACATTATTTCGTATGGTTTGCTTATATGTAAAATATTGAATGCTGTTCCTTTATTTGAAGTTCAGTTTTTAATAGCTATGAATCTATTAGATTATTGAACCAAGTAAAGAATAGATACCCTGTAGCAAACGAAGACGACTGACAACGACCAGTTCACATTTCAAGTAACACCGGTGATTCGACCTTGACATTTCTAAGCTATTATTTCGCGACGTTTCAGCCAACTATTCTTCTGGCCTTCGTCACGTGTGTACGGCGACGGGATAGGAACTCCGAATCACCTAACGGCATCCTCAAAAATTACTGCCTTCCATATTTGTCGTTTTGGCCAAGCAAGCCCCTGGTCGTCTGTGTGTCGGATGGAAACGGCTATCCTCAGACAATTCTAATCTAGAACAGTAGAGATTCAATGTCTCTATCCACTGCGCCCCAAAGGCGATTAGGTTGGATTGTTTGGATTTATCAATCCATGTTTATTTATTATCTGATCTTTCATGGCCAGATAAAGATTTCTATGATTCCAGGTGAAAAGTGTCTGAAGATAGCGAAGGAATTTGTGATAATTTACAAATACCTAAAATCAACACCGATATTCCCAACACGAACAACCAGCAGCAGAATATGGCCAGGGGTTACGATACTTTGTGAGAATAAGTTCCAAGATAGAAACTACATTAAAAAATCAACTAAAATAAAGACTACATGTTTATTTAACTTGAATTGTTTGTGTTATTATGAATAGGCTGGATTTAAATTTGAGCTATAGTTCTTGCTGTAAAGAATAACCGGATGGATCGTTCATATTTTTTTTTCAATATAAAATTGATTAAATAATAAAAAATATAATTACTTATTTTATCAAGTATAAATATACCAATCAGCCTTATCACGGACAGAAACATTCTATAAGAAACGATCATCGTCATACGATTATTAATGTATGAATCAATTTTCAGTACACAGCTTGGTTGACCCGGGGATGTCTTCTTTGTAATACAATTTTAAATGACCATGATCGATTTACGGAAACGTGATAGTATAAATTATGCCAGTCACGCATTTTCAAAACATATACATTGTATACAGAATAAAAAGAGAAGTGCACTTTTTCATTATATCGAGTTTAACTACATATACATTTGTATATTGATATGTTAAATTGAAGGATAATCAGGTTTTAAAATAGTAGCTATAAGTGGTAGTAATTTGTTCTGACATGTGTTTAATAAATGTTTATGTATAGCGATGAAAAGGTGGCAGAAACCCTTCGTTACAATTCACACACTATTTATACAGTAATCAGTCAGAAATATGTTGTAGATACTTGGATTGCATATGGTTATATTATTACTTTTCTACATATGCCAAAAAAGACTGCTGAATCTTATATATATATATATATATATATATATATATATATATATATATATATATATATATATATATGAAAATAATGAGAATAGTATTCCGACAAAATGGATGGATAATAAATAAAGAAATAAAGACGAAATGTTGATGAACACATAATACAGTTTGTTCCTTTTTATTTCTCTCTATCTCTCTCTCTCTCTCTCTCTCTCTCTCTCTATATATATATATATATATATATATATATATATTGTAAAGGCGTACCCGTTAAGAGGTTGGATGGAATCAGCGCAAATTTATCAGTGACTAAGAAAACCGTTAAACGGGCCTTTTAAATCAGTATCAGATTTTAAAATAGATCTTAGAAATCTTAAACTCTGGGTTAAAACGCCCGTTTTATCAGAGTGTAAGATATATATATATATATATATATATATATATATATATATATATATATATATATATATATATATATATATGTATATATATATATATATATATATATTGTTGATTAAAAATATGAACGTCTGGGGTATTAACTAGATAGGTACTAGTCATGCTCTGGACAGCTCTAGAAATATCTTTGTCTTTCATGACGCACTGAAGAAGCCAATGTTTGTGCATCTTATATTTTAATGAACATTTATAGTCTTATATTATTTAATTGGAATTCATTATTGAGATGAGTATTATTTAATTATTTATATATTGCGGAATATAATCCTCATCTTTTCTTGGCAGAAATTGCTGAGAATTCAGGTAAGAGTTTCGGAGTTCCTATCTTGTCACGGTTACAAGCTGACGAAGGCCAGAGTAATAGTTATCTGAAACGTCGTGAAACATAAACTAAGAAAGATTAGGATAATAGTCCGCAATAAATAAATTAAATTAAGTTATATCCTTATATCCCTACACTGGGACAGGAGACATATATACGCAATCTCATGACAAATAAAAGAACACTTTCGAAAATGGGTAAACACTTCTATTTATCCATATTAATGTGTTTTTTGTTATAAAGAAATATATTTATAGATCTAGCATTGGACAGTTAAGCTATCTGAATGAGAATTTTATTTTATTTGCTCACATAGAATCGCTGCCCAAGTAGTAAACTTATATATACACGTATTGTATACATAACTCGAGAAAGATGAACTGCCAATCTGAGTTGAGACAGCAATCTAGGAGAATGGAAAGCCGTGATGTTAAAACAGAATGTCTACGGCTTGCTCTGTTGTATGCCAAAATATTAGGTTCCGTTTGCACAAAATCATCAGCAATATAAAAAAGAAACATCTGTGTGGAAACCAGATCTTATTAGACAAAGGGAAGCTGATCTTCCGAAATCGACTAGATGAGTCCACCACATACACGCATACACACACACATGTATGTATATATATATATATATATATATATATATATTATATATTATTTTAGCACTTTTAATAACTGTGTTTTGATTCAGCAGTTTTCTCTCTTGAGTACATTTATTGTATAACTCTTGGAATATATATATATATATATATATATATATATATATATATATATATATATATATATATATACATATATATACTAGCATTTAAGCCCAGCGTTGCGCGGGGGTTTACCTTTGTATGTTGAGCAAAAAAAAAAGTGTTAGTAAGAAGGCAGGCTCGAACCCGTACCGTGAAGGAGAGGAAAGAACGCGACAAAGAACGTGACATCTTTGTTGTTACGACCATCGTCGAAACCGGAGTGAGGTGGGTTTTAATTAAGGTTAGACAATCAAAAAGAGGGGATGCCTTTTGAAAGTATCGGCGGAAAAAGCGATCCCTCCCTGTAGAAAACAGCCCAGTTGAGGGTGAAGACATTTATGTTTTTAGCCAATTTTTCGGTATTTTTCGTCTGAAGTGTCGAGCTTCAAACGATACTGATCTTGTGAAAACCTGTCGCCTCTGTCGAAAGTTTTAGGCAGGCATGCAAACATACATACATACATTTATATATTGATAGCTCAAATTTTCGACGCAGACCGATTAAAAGAAACATGCCCTTTCTCTGAATGCCCTTTATGTAAAATTTCAAATGTTTAGACCAGAAATTGTCTGAGAAATTTGGTAGAGACTTCAAAGGTCAATTCTTTTTAAATTTTACCGCTATGATGCCCCCTTAACATTTATAGTCTGGGCTAAAATCAAGCTATGATGTAAGATCTGTATCCAAGGAACTTCTATCTAGAATTTTACTTGTTATAATAAAAATTGTTGGAAGAGTTTGGTAGAGTTCTTAAAGGAAATGTCGTTGAACTTTGACCCCTCAACAGACGCATTTCTGGTCGAAAATGGGTTTTAAATATTTCCCCAAATCTCTGTACCCTGTATAATGAATTTCGAGTCTCTAGACTTAAAATTTACAGAGTTATTGCGTAGGGAAATGCACACAGACAAACACACAGACATACACGTTCACTGTTATAGGTATATATATATATATATATATATATATATATATATATATATATATATATATATATACCGTAGTGTATTTATCTTTACTTGTATAGCGGGGCTGCAAAATTTTCGCTGAATAAAATAAAGAACTAGAAAGCAATAAAGAGGCGAAGTAGCAAGAAGGTCATATAGCAAGGGTAATAAAATATTGGAGAGGTCTTCTTTTAGTACATGTATGCGTCATTGATGAAAATATATGTACAATGGAATAGGAATCTAGATAAGATAGAAAGCGGTGTAAGAGCAGATAGTGCTGGAAAGATAGAGAGAGAGAAAGAGAGTAGGAGAGAGAGAGAAAGTGAGATAAACAGAGACGGGAAGAAACTGAACGAAATAGGACGAATGAGAAAGCCAAAAAACGGAAGAGAGAATTTCAAAAGAAAACAAAAACTCCGGAAGTAAGCAGAGTCGACTGGAAGGGGAGTTTTTATTTAGCCGAATCTTTTTTTGTTGTTTAATTTTTTTAAATTTTTGTTGACAAAAATGAGTGACTCGCAATTCAATAAAGATATTTTAAAAAACGTGGAAAATATAAAAAAGGGAAAAATGTAAAACGTGAAGACATTCCTCACGTTCGTTGATGGATGGGTCGTTGATTAGAATGAAGAACCGCTTCAGTAGAGTCACACAATACCTGACAAAAATGCGACTGAATGACATTCGCAGAGCGGAGAGGGCGTAGGGCGGATCAATGCAAAAAGAAAGGTAAATTGAAGAAAAATAAAATGAAAGAAAAGAACTACTCACGGGTGTTATAGAACGTGTGAGATTAAGCAACAAGAAAAGTGAAAAGGACAATCAAGATGGAAGAATAATGAGAGATAACGATAGGAAACAGAAGATAAGCAGATATTATATACCGAGAAATGAAGCCGAAAATAAAGTGAAAGAGAAAAATGCCAGAGAATTACGTCCCAGCAAATTTATTTAATAGGACAAATATATTTTAGTAAACTGTACTCTACATTACTACAACGACTGATATATAAATAACAAAACGCCTCAATCATCAGTCAATACAAGGATTGTTCCGAAAGTAAAGTCTCCTATTTTTTTAACGAAACATCTTGACAGCTACAGAGACAGGCGTTGTGACATGAAAACGTTAAACACTTTGTGCTTGAAAATGATCACTGCAGTTTTGTAAAGTAATAAGTGAAGCATATCTGCTTCTAACGCACATCCATATAATGGGTTGCTTTTTTAGAGTCTTATATCATACGTATCTTCAACAGAGATATCAAACGTCCAAGTCATAAACGCACATCGTCAGTCATCATAACAAGTCAAGTTACAAATAATTCTGATTCATTTGGTTTGGGAAAATAGGAGACATTACTTTTGGAACGATCTTAGTAAAAAGTATATTACGATATAAAAGCAGAACCGCATTAAATTAACCGTTATAAACACGCGCCCTTTATATTTTAAACATTCTTACGTTATTAGTATCTAATAGGGATAAATATATTCTATTAAATACTGGATATTGGATTACGCGTTACTGTCCATGCAAACTATTTCAAATCAATATTTTTAATCTTACTTTATTCAGTATATCCAGCAACCAATTAAGTAATTAATTATAGTCTTTAATCATAAGTGATTGTTTCTGATCACTTAAGTGGATAAGTGTCCAATCATATTAGGTCCTGGATATGACCTTAAACTATATCCAGTGGTGAGGCCTCATCTTGCGAGGTTTGGGGAGTGTGGAGCGACCCTTTAATTACCATTGCTTCCAGTTGCACTGTGACCCGGAGTGGTAGTACCTGTTAGGGTCCCAACTATCGGGTAAATAGAAATCGACTTGAAAACAACACATATATTCTATTAAAAAAAAGCATTCAAAATCTTTGGATTCGGCATTAAATACCCCGAACAGGGTCGATATGCCGTAATAAAATCAACCAACCAACCTATTAAATACTAGATATTGGCGTGTTGCTGCCCAAACGACAAATTTGAACTTAGGATTTAATATGTGGTTCTCGTTTTCGGGGAAGCACCATGCCCTGGGAAGCTACTGGAACCACCCTTCAGACCTGATCTTAAATGGAACACATTCAATTAATTTGTTGCCAATAGCATTGGAAAAATTGTAGGAGCATTTTACCGCTCACGTCATTTCTATAAATACGTCCTAAAATAGAGTACCGTTCCATCATCTGGGCAGATGTTCGTCACTATCATATCCGTTCTTGACAAAATATATAATGCCTGTTCTCTTCCCTGCAACTTCTTTACTACAGAATAAACTTTGCGAGTTTGTTTTTTGCTATATCGTTATTTTTTATAGCAAGCACTCGGATGCGCTTCAATCTATAATGGTTTTCTTTTCCAAACTTTCACGAAAACACTCGACTTCTACAGCCATTACCAACAATTTTCCCACTATCTCTCTGTGCCTTAATCTAAACACAGATTCCACGAACAAAGCATTTTCTAAAAGTCCCTGTCTGTGAAACACTATTGCATTGACCTTCTTTAGAGTCGACTGCTATGATAGCTTTCAAGTCTCATGGAAACAAGTTCTTTTTCTACTGTCTTCATAAATAATCAAATACTACCAAACTTACACCATTAACGATTACCAGCTTATATTCATTACCCCTTAGCCTCGAGTGACCTCCGGGCCGGGGAAAGTGGTGACGCCCTTGTAAAATACTAAAAAACAAAATACAAAATCTTTGCTCAGAAGCTTTAAGCTTTTATACGTAATTATTCGTTTATGCTGATCTACTAATAAGTTTATGGAATTTGTTGCACCAATGGTTATTAAAAAACGTATCCTTTACTTTTAATATATAAAATAATACTGATGGTTTTCACTTTTATATAAGCCATTGATTTAACCAAAAGGTGACGGACAATCAAAAATGCCTATCCATATACTAATATCTGCTAATAGTAATCAAAACAAAAACATAACAGTTGAACTGAGTGATTAACAATTATTCACTTTGTGTCACAAGTTCCGTTTTATATTTTGGTGTGTGAAAAAATAACCGTATATTCTGATGTTTGCATTTCTCAGTTACGATAGTATGGTTAATAGTTTCCTAAAGAAGCGAAAGAATATAAGACGTGGTTCATGAGAATTCTTAAAGCCAAACAAGCAATAATTAATTGCATCTCGAGCGAAAATGTTTCGTAAAATATTGAAATTACCAATTTGTTTATATTTAGGTTGTATAATATCTGCTGCAGTATCATCATGAATGTGGTATTTACCATTATATTACCTATATTAACTACGAGTAGGAACATGAGAAACGGATTTAAACATACCCACCATCATACGTTTTAGTACGGCCAGTTCAAGATGAAAATCATAAAAGAAAAATCGCATGCAGTTATTAAGATGAAATTATGTAACTTCTGACTAAGAGCAAAGTGTCATGTATGTTCTACTGCAAAATTGAATTCATACTTTCCTCGCTTCTAGATTAAAACTTTTCTTTATTTTTGTTCGAATACAAATACACCCTTTGGTGAAGATGGATGTTACTCACATTAAGAATTACCTTATGTCAAACTTGATACGTGACTAGGCCATTAGATAAGTGCTCATAGTATCTTTGCATTTTGGATTATTTTGTTATTTTTGTATTTAAATTTTTAGATTTCCATCTTTTTTTATTTTTGACACATACATTTATGATTAACAGTCAATACGCTATATCTAAAACTACATCTATTATATACACTTCATTAAACCCATGTTGCTATATTAAAATGTTTGCAGTAATTTATTCTTTAATTAATAGGATCAAATTAATAGAATACTTACATATTTGTATATTTTATAGCAGCCGACAACAATCAGTCTTAAAGTCTACGACGGCGTACATTAGACAAAAAATGCGCAAACGTTTTATTATGGTGTGCACGTTCTATTACATAATAAACTGAATAATGAAAAAAAAATACTCGAAAATTTCTTCTAAAAATGAGTCGAAACAAACACAAAATAAAAAAAAATAAATAAAAATTACTAGAAATCCATTTCTGATTTCGTATAATTAATTAGCTCGTCAATCACGTGATTGTTAACATGTGACTCGGTCGGCTGGCATGTGAACATCAACACAGCTTAATGAGTCATTTCGCTTTGAGCTGAGGAAAGAACGAAAAAAATGAAAAAAAATAAATAAAACTAGTGGTTGAAATTATGAAAAAAGACGAACGCCGAATAAAATATGAATATTTAGTGTAATCGTAGAGATGTAGCGAAGTGAAGTATTCGAATAGCTTGTGTATCTTGGGTTGCGCCTATATACGTGAGTATGTGAATATGTTTCTGTAGTGCCAGTCTTTTGTTTTCTGTATGCAATTCTGACTGTGCATGTATAAGAATTAATTTATTTGATCCTAACCTTGTGCATAATTCTATATATTCTGATGTACTGTCTAGATTCGTATGTATCAAAACTATGTGTGCCTCTGAATCTCAGGCGTCAATCGTGTATATTTATAGCCGAGGCAAGTTCACTTGCTCCGTGTGTTCGTAGATTTGCGTATGCCTTTAGTAATAATAGACATAAGACCTGATTAAACATTACATCTACCATGCTCTAAATGTGAGACAATATTGTTCATCGTAAAAAGTTATAATCTCGTTGATCAGTACAACTCGCGAAGTCTTCGATGCCATATCCATATCCAATCGCAGAACTCATTACTTGTTCTTATGTTACGTAAAAGGACCTGCAAAACTAACAAAATACACAACGATAGTAATATTCCTTACTCGATGAAAACTGCGATTATGACAACTTAGTAGGCATTTAGAACAATCAACAAGGCAAGCACTCAAACATGAGGAGAACAATATATTTGGCGATCATTGTCTCACTAAAAGCATACAGGAAATATGGCTTTTTATACGCGTTACGTCAAAGTCATTATCAAAATCAAATAAAGATCATACGAGAGGAACTGAATGGAGAATACCGTTTATTATAAGATTGATTTGAGAAACGCCTAACTATAAGGTCACGTTCTCAACTCCTTTGTGTGCATTTTATCATCTATTTTTTATTATCAAAGGAGGATACATAAATTTACCCTCGATCACTGGCTTAATTAGAAAAGAAAATTTCACACTGAATTTTTAAAAATTTCGGTCAGCTTAAATCATGTTTGCATGTGAATGTTTCTATCACTGAAACAGGAAATAGTCTAGACAGAAGAAATCAATTCTTTCTGCAAAGTGTTACATGTTCCCCATGCTAGTAAGATGATCCTTAAAAAACCGTTATGAAATGAAGTGTGTGAAATATTACATTCCCGTTTTCTTTTGTCGTATTACCGCTTATTAACTCTTAATATAATAGGTTTAACACATTATTCTTTACCCATTGTCGGTGTGAAATATGACAAGTCAATGTCATGCCAGAGTTTCAAACTATATTATTTCCTGTCAAACTCATTCAATAAACACTCGTCTGGGTGCACGCATTATTAAAAATTCCCACGGGTCTATCCGGGTCTAAATCCAAACAACATCCTACGAAAAAAGAGTTTTTACCGAGTATTGCATGTCAGGTGAAACGTGCTTCACTGACCTTATTCTCAATATACACATGGTTTCAATATCGAACTTGTTGAGTTATCTCATTAAAATGATCAAATTAAAAGGAATCCGAATATTTTAGGATATAACAAGAAATGCCTACTAAAGATAAATTGTAATATCTAGTAGCCATTACAACGTGACCCCTAAAAACAGCGAACAACTCCGTTTCTTAGTATTTTGTCCGAATGAAATGAAACGTTGGCCATAACTAGTTTATTATATTAAAAACATCACATCAAAACACTAGGGTCTTTGGCCATTTATTCTCCGCTCTACAGCATATGTTCTAGATGGCCTCCATTTAGCTCCGTGCATTTCTTGAGGCGCACCACGTAGTTGTCCATGACGTTCTTACAAACCGAAATGGTAATCGCTCTCATCTCCTTCCTGAAGGGTTCTTTGAGTTCTGTGATGGTTCTTGGTTTCCTTACGTCGACTCTGTCCTTAAGATAGCCCCAAAGGAAAAAATTAGGGGAGCTTAGGTCCGGGCTATTGGGTGCCCACTCAAAAGTCTTGAGACTGATCACTCGGCTTCCGAAGTTCTCTTTCAGCCAATCTCGGAACAGGTTTGAGGTGTGAGACCTTGGTCCGTCCTGCTGAAAGCAGAACTTGCTCATGAGCGACGGGTAGATGGTCTGAAGCTCACTCTTGAAGGCTTTGAGGACCTCCACATATCGCTCCTTAGTGACTCCCACTGCTGCGCCAGATTATTCGATGAAGATTGGTCCGTTGATGCCTCTGGCCGAGATTGCAGCCCACACACTGCACTTAGGAGAGTGCAGGGTTTGGTGGCTACTTCATGTGTTCTGGAGAACCTTCAGCAGACATTTGTCTTGGCGTTCGCCTTTCCATCAAGATTGAAGTGGGCTTCATCTGAGGTCCAAAGGAGGTTAAGGAAACTGGGTGTCTCTTCGATCTTCTCGAGCATCTTGACTGCCATAGCCCCCATTTTGCTTCTTGTCATAGCCTGTAAGGCTCTGCAGCGTCTGTATTCTGTATGGGTAAGCCCTCATATCGTTCACCGGCACTCTCCTGCAAGTCTCACAGCACATACCGAGGGACTGACTTCGCTTACACACAAAGTGTTTCCGACTCTTCTGGAGAGACTCTCTCACTCTTTCGAGCAGCTCGGCTGTTCGCTTCTTCGGGCGTCCCGAGTGGCTTGGGCGGTTCTATCTGGCTGCGTTGAGGTTATCCACGGTCCCATACTTCTAGAAGTGGTCCACCCAGTTCTGAATTCTTCTTTTGAATGGAGCCTTTTCACATTTGAACTGACGCATGAAACGGTTCTGGGTTTTCTTAAACTAGCCTATCTTGTAGTAAAATTTAACACAGTGTATCCTTTGTCCCAGCTACCCCTGGTTTCTTGGTGCACTTACGGTCGTTGATTCTTCCGCGCCCTGTAAAATAAGGGCAATCGGTGAATAAATAATGGAGATATCACATAAAGTATACACGGGCCACGTTTTTGGGGGTCAACCATTGAGTACCTAAGATCTCTCCAATAGGGGTTGTACAGGACAGCCTGTCATGATCAGATATTAACGCATAAGTACACATTGTTAAATATTCAAAATCGCTGCCCAAACTAGATGTCTCAGGTTTACCTTACACGTATTGGCTTATATATTATTTAATTAGAATTCATAATTGAGATGAATATTATTATTTAATTTATTTATTGCTTACTCATCTTTCTAAGTTGTTGTATCACGACGTTTCGGCCAACTATTCCTCTCGCCTTTTTCAGGTTGTTACCACCTGATGAAGGCCAGATAAATAGCTGGCCGAAACGTCGTGAAATGACAACTTAGAAAGATAAGGAGAATAGTCCGCAATAAATAAATTAATATAGGAAACATAATGCGCCTTCTCTAAACGGTATCGCCTTTAATAATAGCACTTGACCTTGTACTTCACCTAAATAGAGATGCCAGATATTTAAAGAGAACTAGCGTAATTCCGAAAAAAATCGCAGAAAAGGAAGCGGATGGGCAACATACAAAATAAAACAAAAAGAGTTTACATATTAGAAAATACTGGGATTATGAAGTACACTTGCATAATAATACAACACGAACACAAGAAAAAGATAACTTAGAGTAGATTAACTCTGGGTAAACACAACTTAACTTGTATAAATTGTTATTCTATTTCTTTACCTTTACTTAAATCGTCAGCGTACTTATGCACGACTAATCTGATAATTAATCTCTCTCTTCCTCACTATTTGTTTTTGGCACAAGTGTCAATTGCTTAGGCACTAAATGTTCGGGAATATCACAAAGAAAAGGAAGATCAGGTAGGAAAAGAACAGAAATAAGAAAAGAGCCAGAGAAAGCTCCATAGAAAAATACAGTAAAAGTGGGAAAATTACGGACTTACTTTCATTACAATATCCGTGAATACCAATAGATAGTATGAGAGAAAAATAAAGGGACAAGCGCTGTAGCTATAACGTTGTTGATTTACTCATTAAATAAAGAAGGGTGCAACAGATATTTCTATACGTTTTTATTCAGAAAAAAACATGCACGAGCCAAGCCTCATTATTTCTCTTGTTAGAACACAATATATTTTGTAAGACATATCATAATATATGCAAAACAAAAGAATAAGGACCCATTAACTTTAAATGAAAGAAATGTTACTAAAATCCGAAAAAAATCGAAAATTAGTCGCATGTCTTTTATGATTTTTTCGCGCCATATATATATATATATATATATATATATATATATATATATATATATATATATATATATATATAATGTTAATTAATCGGAATCAGAATCGGGAATCAGATAAACCGGAACTTTTTAGGATATCGGAATCGGTATGGAATAATGAAAAATTAATCTAATTTCCGATTCCAAACCGATTCTTTAACATTTTTAAATAAAAAAATGACACAAGTACAAATTGCTTTTTTATTATAAGTTGTTCCTTTACAACAAGAATGGCTACAGACTGAGTTATAAATCTAATTTCCAGATTTAACATTGATCAGCAGAATTTATTTTATTTTATTTATTAGTTATTTATAACTTGCTTATTGCCTTTGTAATCGTTTAGCACCTATTTGCTAAAAATATGCACTAATCCGAGGGAGTTTATATGATTATTAACAAAGTTTAAATGCTCTGGTCTGGGAGTGAGTTTTAAATTTCGTTCACGCCAGCTGTCCTTTGGGATATTTGTCAGCGGATTCTTCTGAAATAATGCAAGTTTTATGGAACCTTTTAGGCACAAGGACATACTTAGACTCTCACAACCTAATTTAATTTGTTTTTATTAGTTTTGATTGTAAGCAAAGTAAATATTCTAGAGTCCATTGCCCATTCAATATCACTGATTTTGAAAAAGCCTTTCACACCTATTGTATAAATGCCCATATAGCGTCTATCATAGGCTTTGGACTTAAGTATCAACGATTTAACATCCTTGAACTTTATTTATCTGGTGCTGGTTTTGTATGATCACCACATCCTTTGAAATATTTAATGTTTCCTTATATTTTGTTTGGTTTTGGCACAAGTGAAAAGCATTGAAAATCACACAAGTTTATCAAACATTTGGAAGGGCAAACATTGAGACGTGTGTTAACTTAAATAATATGGCATTCATTTACATTTAAAATACTCGAAGCATATTAAATTCTACTTTTTAGCGATTATGTGTGAGCACACTGAAACGGTATTCTAGAATTTAGAATGGGGGCCAGTGGTGCATAAAAAGATAATGTTAACTGATCCCAATTCGGTACATTATAACCTTTTAAGCAGTTATGTATTTTTTACCAGTAATTCTAAGGCCGATCAGCGAAATCATAAAATCATGTGTAATTGCTATATGCTTCGTATTGCCACCCGTACTAAAGGTTAGTAGTAGGAAAGTAGCGTGGTTTTATTACTTATAAGAATACTATATATGATACGATAGCGTGTGTGTTATTTATTTTGTGTGTCACGATTACATCCGAGTGACTAATGTTTAATTATGCATTCCCATTTCTTATGAGAAATAATTTTTCCTAGAATTCTTCAAGTTTTGCCTTTTTTTTCGATTATAACTGATGGCACTTAAGTAATTCATTTGTGTACAAACAATTTTATCAAGAATTCTTCATAAGTTTTGGTTTCGGTTTCGATTATAACTGACGGTACTTAAGTAATATATTTTCTTATAAATAAATTTATTAAGAATTCTTCATAAGTTTTAGTCCTGGATATGACCTTAAACTATATACGATGACGAGGCCCCAGCTTGCGGGTTTGGGGAAGTGTGGAGCCACCCTTTAATTGCCACTACTCCCAGGTCCACTCTGACTTGGAGTGGTAGTACCTGTTAGGGTCCTAACTATGTGTTCAATAGACATCTACTTGAAAAACAAATATCCTATCAATTTTCTTTCTTCAAAATTCGGCATTAAAGAACCTGAAAAGGGTTGATATGCCGTAAAAAACAACCAACATAATCTTCATAAGTTTTGATTTCGATTTCGATTATAGCTGATGGAACGTCAGTGATCCATTTTTTTTTATAGATAATTTTATCATGAATATAAAAAATAAACAAAACATAAATTCACTAATTAGATATTTATAAATATTAAAAGAATCAGAATCGAAATCGGGAATCTATGTAATATGAATGGAAAATGGAAAAAAAAAGAAACTACGGCACGAAATCTAAGCGGGTTTAACAAGCTTCCTTCGAAGCAGCAAGTATCATACGACTATGTAATATACAGCGATCACCAGTTGCATATCTCCATTGAGGCATATCACGAAGTTAAGTTTTTGCAGCTCATGCAGCAAGGTGTCGAAATTTGTATCTATACAGCGCTTAGAATCTCACAATTAGTCATCCACCTGGTACTGACCAGGCTTAACGTTGCTTAACGTCGGTGGTCTATCGAGAACGTCCTTATTCCGTATTGATATGGTCTATGAGAGATATGAATCATTTATATTTGCCTTGTTTTATGTATTGTTACTGTCGGTCATTTTTAGGCAGCCATAGAGAAAATCACTGATAAAGTTTGTTCATCAATGTGATAATTTAGTCCTTATGAATAAATGTCTGTATTATATTTATATATTTTATAATATATGAATATTTCATAGTCTATTTGTTATATTTAACTACTACTCCTACTAATACAACTGCTAATACGTCTACTGACCGCACTGCAGCTCATACTAACACATGCACTATTGGATAATTTTCAATTTGCCGTTTTAAAGAAAAATGTATTTCGTCGGTACTTTCTATTATTTCCAAGTTTTTCATGTTGTAAAGACACCGGGTTTAATCTCTATATTAAATTATTTTTCCGGGACATGACACAAACCGTATCTAGTGGTATGCTAATCCATCTATATAACAAAAAAGCTGATAAATAAAATACGACGAATACATATTTGAAGATAAACAGGTTTTTAAGTAATTAAAATTTGCCAACATTTATTTATTAAGCATGAAATTAATTCTAAAAATCAATATGTGGTAGAATAAAATAGATATTTTTTTGTAAAACTTTGCATAAGAAGGTAAGTTACATGTTCTGTTTATATGACCACATGACCTCTCAGATCTGTAATGCTTATCACCGAGGCAATAAGGGTTAGACATTGCTGTCATTGTTTATATACTTATTTGTATTTTATTTAGCAGGTAGTGTCCTGCCATGTACAGGCATTGCCCGCTATGGTTCTCCGTCTATCTCTCACCATCGAGGCATTAATAAATCCATTCGTGTTCATGATGTTTTATGTTTCCCAGATGTTCACACTGTCAACGTATGCTTATCGCTGTCGTTCTCTGCTTCTTTTTCCCATTATATTTTCTCTCGACTAATCTGTTCTATTCTGCTTTCTTTGTAGACATATCCAATGAATCGCATTTGCTTTTTTTGTACTGTTTTACCATTATTAATATGTCTTATTTTTTTCTATCCATGATATATCCAAAATTCTCCTCAGGAAGCAATTCTATTTTTTTAAATCTCGTCGACGTGTTATTGGTAATTGTCCAGCACTCACAACCTTATATAAGAAGAGATAGCATATACGTTCGAAGTATCCTGCATTAGGTATATATGATAATGTTTTTGTTAGTCAGGATTGATGAATAGATATATAGCAGTGCTATCGGAGATTCACAAATATGTTTACTGACATCCCTTTCCGAATGTTAAACGGAATATCACGTGAATAAAAAGTAAATAGAATAGTTCATTATTTTGTGTGGAAAAATATCCAATAATCAAGAGTAAGGATACGCCAGTGTATAAATAAAAGAAAAGGGCATCAATTGTAGAACTAACAAAGCACACCGTAACTTAACTCCGGTGACTTAACTGACAGCGGTCTGTCAACGTGATTAGGCGGTGTGTAAGTAGAAATGCTCTCAGAGGAAAATATGTGCATTACATTTTGTATGATAGTTCGAACATAATGTTTCATGGTACAAGCTTCTTTACATGCTATTTTATATTTGTAACGCAATAGATGAATATACACACAGAAAAACAAACGCACGGATATATAATATATATACACTTGTGCCCGATATTATTCATACCCCTCGGATCTTTGTAGATTTCTATAAGAATATTGCTCAAACCAGAAGGTAGACAATATTAAATGGATTTCAAACAATAAATCAAGCATAAGCATTTAATTTAAACTGAACAAATAAATAAATTATGCAAGTTTGAAATATTATACAAAGAAAAACGATAATTGCACTAGTTCAAAATTATTCATACCTCTCTTACTAATAGTCAATAGCATGCCCTTTATTCTTAATAACTGCCTGTAACCGTTTTGGATATTTATCAACAAGGTTTTTACAAGCATCAACACTGATTTTTGACCATTCTTCAATGCAGTAGTTCTCCAAATCCCTCAAATTTCTAGGTTTCCGCTTTTTAACCTCAGTTTTCAATATGTGGCAGAGGTTTTCGATAGGGTTCAGGTCGGGACTCTGGCTAGGCCATTCCAAAACATTAATTTGATTATCCTCAAACCATTTATTGACTATTTTGGCAGTATGTTTTGGATCATTATCCTGTTGAAGGACCCAGTTTGGTCCTAAATGGAGCTTCTCCGCATCCTGTCTAATGTTTTTCTGGAGTATCTCCAAATATTGCTCCTTCTTCATGGTTCCATCTATCTTGACCAAACTACCTGGACCACTAGCCGAAAAGGAGCGCCCAAAAATTAGGCTACCACCACCATGTTTCACCGTGGGTATGGTCTTCTTTTGGTTGTAAGCTTCTCCTTTCTTCCTCCAAACGTAAGAAGCATCCATATGGCCAAACAATTCCATTTTTGTTTCGTCAGTCCACAAAATACTTGAGAAAACGGACTCTGGAGAATTCACATGGTTCCTAGTAAACTTTAGACGTGCTGCAAGGTGTTTTCCGGTGTGCAATAGAGTCCTTCTTGGTCTTCTTCCTTTCAGACCATTTTCATGCAGAGTCCTTTGCAATGTTTGCCTTGATATTTTTTATGCCAGAAGACTCCAGATTTTCTAAAATGTCCTTAGTAGTGGTGGTTGGATTTGCATTAACACTTCTTACAATATTCCTGGTGGCTCTAGCAGACAGTTTCCTTTTCCTTCCTCTACCAATCAAGTTGTTTGTTGTGTGGTGGCTCTGGAATTTTTTGATGATGCTCTGTACTGTTGCTGTAGGTACCTCAAATTTCTTGGAAATTGACTTGTAACCTAAACCATCCTTATGTGGATTCACAATTTTAGTCCTAAGATCATTACTAAGCTCTTTTTTCTTCCTCATTCTAATAAGTTTTATTCTTTTATTGGTTTTCAGTTGATATCATTTTAATTTCTGAAAAATGCAAAAAACGAAATGAAATTAATCAAAGGTTGTATAAAAGCATTCAAAATAAGAATCAAACAGGAAACAAACAGTCAGAAACTCGATTAATACTGAAAAAATAAGGGCGTATGAATATTTTTGAACATTGCAGATTTTATAAATAGCTGTATATTTATTTTATTACAAGTATCCGGAGATTTTAAAATGACGAAAATGATCAGAAGAGGTTTATTAAGAATATGTATCAATATGGACGTAAACAATAAATTCTTACAAAGTTACACCTAATAAACTCAATTTTTAAGTGGGGGGTATAAATAATATCGGGCACAAGTGTATATATATATATACATATATATATATATATATACATATATATATATATATATATATATATATATATATATATACGTGCGTGTGTATGTATGAGGGTTGGTATATATATATATATATATATATATATATATATATATATATATATATATAGAGAGAGAGAGAGAGAGAGGACTTAAACGAAGAGCATAAGATCAATTATTTAATAGGAGATTTATCGGGATAATGAAAAGTTAAGAAGCATATACAGGAGTTTATATAGAAATTAATGAGTAAAGAAAATAGCGATATAAAACTATATATATACATACATAGATATATACATACATATATATATATATATATGTATATATATATATATATATATATATAGAGAGAGAGAGAGAGAGTGAGAGAGAGGGGGAGATATTACAATATTTTTATCTTTTTACATAGAAGTGACCACTCATCAATACTCAGAGGCAACTCGAGGATAAGGGTTAAAGTGTGTCAATAGTACTCATTTTTGTTTGAACATTTGGTAAATGTGATTATTTAACGGGGAACAGCTCAACAAAAACTTGTTTACCGTGGGCTTGAAGACGTCCATATCGTAGTCAGTTGGAAAGCAGACAAGCGGAAGGAAGTTTCACAGGTATGCAGTTGAAAGATAGAAGCTTTGTTCATGGAAGTTACAGTAAAATTTAGGCACAGATAAAGAGTGGGGGAAATTATTGATAGGCGAGTGTTTCTCATGAAAGGTTTGCGATGCGAGGAACTATAGATTGGAGCTCACACGAGTACTTGCCATGAAATGTACGAGTAAGCAGAGAGAGTCTCGTAACATCTCTTCTGTGAGAAAGAGATGGTAGGGAAAAGAATAAGGCATCTACTACTAGGCTATGAAGTATATTTTGAACTCTGTCAAGGCAAGATAAATTCCTTCGAGCAGCTCCTAATCAGATGTTGAAACAATACTTCTTCCTTGGACGTACCTGACTCTTATATAGGTAGGGAATTGCATACACAGTGAGATATCTACTAGC